>NW_028270163.1:51965240-51972995 GCF_037043375.1 Chiloscyllium plagiosum | reverse complement strand
TCGCGCTCTCTCTCTCTCGCGCTCTCTCTCTCTCGCGCTCTCTCTCTCACGCGCTCTCTCTCTCTCAGCGCTCTCTCTCTCTCGCGCGCTCTCTCTCTCTCTCTCTCGTGCTCTCTCTCTCTCTCGTTGCTCTCTCTCTCTCTCGCGCTCTCTCTCTCTCGCGCTATCTCTCTCTCGCGCTCTCTCTCGCGCTCTCTCTCTCGCGCTCTCTCTCTC
Organism: Chiloscyllium plagiosum; assembly: GCF_037043375.1. Taxonomy (NCBI): domain Eukaryota; kingdom Metazoa; phylum Chordata; class Chondrichthyes; order Orectolobiformes; family Hemiscylliidae; genus Chiloscyllium; species Chiloscyllium plagiosum. The sequence continues at coordinate 51,972,779 of NW_028270163.1, read as the reverse complement.
GCGCTCTCTCTCTCTCTCGCGCCTCTCTCTCTCGCGCTCTCTCTCTCTCGCGGCTCTCTCTCTCTCGCGCGCTCTCTCTCTCTCGCGCTCTCCTCCCTCTCTCTCGCGCTCTCTCTCTCTCGCGCTCTCTCTCTCTCGCGCTCTCTCTCTCTCGCCGCTCTCTCTCTCTCGCGCTCTCTCTCTCGCCGCTCTCTCTCTCTCGCGCTCTCTCTCTCTCGCGCTCTCTCTCTCTCGCGCTCTCTCTCTCGCGCTCTCTCTCTCGCGCTCTCTCTCTCTCGCGCTCTCTCTCTCGTGCGCTCTCTCTCTCGCGCTCTCTCTCTCTCTCGTGCTCTCTCTCTCTCTCGTATGCTCTCTCTCTCTCTCGTGGCTCTCTCTCTCTCTCTCGCGCTCTCTCTCTCTCTCTCGCGCTCTCTCTCTCTCGCGCTCTCCCTCTCTCTCTCGCGCTCTCTCTCGCGCTCTCTCTCTCGTTCTCTCTCTCCTCGGCGCTCTCTCTCTCTCGCGCTCTCTCTCTCGTCTCTGCTCTCTCTCTCTCCCATGCTCTCTCTCTCGTGCTCTCTCTCTCTCTCTCGCCGCGCTCTCTCTCTCTCTCTCTCGCGCTCTCTCTCTCTCTCTCTCGCGCTCTCTCCTCTCTCGCGCTCTCTCTCTCTCGCGCTCTCTCTCTCTCGCGCTCTCTCTCTCGCGCTCTCTCTCTCTCGCGCTCTCTCTCTCTCTCGCGCTCTCTCTCTCTCGCGCTCACTCTCTCTCGCGCTCTCTCTCTCTCGCGCTTCTCTCTCGCGCTCTCTCTCTCTCGCGCTCTCTCTCCCGCGAGCTCTCTCTCTCTCGCGCTCTCTCTCTCTCTCGCGCTCTCTCTCTCTCGCGCTCTCGCTCTCTCTCTCTCGCTGCTCTCTCTCTCTCTCTCAGCGCTCTCTCTCTCTCTCTCGTGCTCTCTCTCTCTCTCTCGCGCTCTCTCTCTCTCTCTCTCTCGCTCTCTCTCTCTCTCGCGCTCTCTCTCTCTCTCGCGTCTGCTCCTCTCTCTCTCGCGCTCTCTCTCTCTCTCTCTCGTGCTCTCTCGCTCTCTCTCTCTCGCAGCTCTTCTCTCTCTCTCTCTCACGCGCTCTCTCTCTCTCTCGCGCTCTCTCTCTCTCGCGCTCTCTCTCTCTCGCGCTCTCTCTCTCTCGCGCTCTCTCTCTCTCGCGCTCTCTCTCGCGCTCTCTATCTCTCGCGCTCTCTCTCTCTCGCGGCTCTCTCTCTCTCGCGCTCTCTCTCTCTCGCGCGCTCTCTCTCTCTCGCGCTCTCTCTCCTCTCTCGCGCTCTCTCTCTCTCGCGCTCTCTCTCTCTCGCGCTCTCTCTCTCTCGCGCTCTCTCTCTCTCGCGCTCTCTCTCTCTCGCGCTCTCTCTCTCTCGCGCTCTCTCTCTCTCAGCGCTCTCTCTCTCTCTCCGCGCTCTCTCTCTCTCTCTCTCGCAGCTCCTCTCTCTCTCTCTCGCGCGCGCTCTCTCTCTCTCTCTCGCGCTCTCTCTCTCTCTCGCGCCTCTCTCTCTCTCTCTCGCGCGCTCGCTCTCTTTCTCGCTCTCTTTCTCTCTCGCGCTCTTTCTCTCTCGCGCTCTTTCTCTCTCCGCGCTCTTTCTCTCTCGCGCTCTTTCTCTCTCGCGCTCTTTCTCTCTCGCGCTCTTTCTCTCTCGCGCTCTTTCTCTCTCGCGCTCCTCGCTCTCTCGCGCTCTCGCTCTCTCGCTCTCTCGCTCTCTCGCTCCTCTCGCTCTCTCGCTCTCTCGCTCTCTAGCTCTCTAGCGCCTCTCGCACTCCTCGCACGCTCTCGCGCTCTCGCGCTCTCCGCGCTCTCGTGCTCTCGCGCTCTCTCTCGTGCGCTCTCTCTCTCTCGTGCTCTCTCTCTCTCTCTCGTGCGCTCTCTCTCTCGCGCTCTCTCTCTCTCTCGCGCGCTCTCTCTCTCTCTCTCGCCGCTCTCTCTCTCTCTCTCGGCCGCTCTCTCTCTCTCTCAGCCTGCTCTCTCTCTCTCTCTCTCGCGCGCTCGCTCTCTTTCTCGCTCTCTTTCTCTCTCGCGCTCTTTCTCTCTCGCGCTCTTTCTCTCTCGCGCTCTTTCTCTCTCGCGCTCTTTCTCGCTCGCGCTCTTTCTCTCTCGCGCTCTTTCTCTCTCGCGCTCTTTCTCTCTCGCGCTCTTTCTCTCTCGCTCTCTCGCTCTCTCGCTCTCTCGCTCTCTCGCTCTCTCGCTCTCTAGCTCTCTAGCGCTCTCGCACTCTCGCACGCTCTCGCGCTCATCGCGCTCTTGTGCTCTCGCGCTCTCTCTCGTGCGCTCTCTCTCTCGTGCTGCTCTCTCTCTCTCTCTCGTGCGCTCTCTCTCTCGCGGCTCTCTCTCTCTCGCGCTCTCTCTCGCGCTCTCTCTCTCTCGCGCTCTCTCTCTCTCCTCGCCGCTCTCTCTCTCTCTCGCGCTCTCTCTCCCTCTCGCGCGCTCTCCCTCTCGCGCGCTCTCCCTCTCGCGCGCTCTCCCTCTCGCGCGCTCTCCCTCTCGCGCGCTCTCCCTCTCGCGCGCTCTCCCTCTCGCGCGCTCTCCCTCTCGCGCGCTCTCCCTCTCGCGCGCTCACCCTCGTCGCGCGCTCACCCTCTCGCGCGCTCACCCTCTCGCGCGCTCACCCTCTCGCGCGCTCTTTCTCTCTCTCTCTCGCACTCTTTCTCTCTCCTCTCTCGCGCTCTTTCTCGTGCTCTCTCTCTCCTCTCGCGCTCTCTCTCTCTCTCGCCGCCGCTCTCTCTCTCTCTCGCGCTCTCTCTCTCTCAGCGCGCTGCTCGCTCTCTTTCTCTCGCGCTCTTTCTCTCTCGCGCTCTTTCTCTCTCGCGCTCTTTCTCTCTCGCTCTCTCTCGCGCTCTCGCGCTCTCTCGCGCTCTCTCGCGCTCTCTCGCGCTCTCTCGCTCTCTGGCTCTCTCGTGCTCTCTCTCTCTCATCTCTCGCGCTCTCTCTCTCTCTCTCTCTCGTGCTCTCTCTCTCTCTCGCTCTCTCTCTCTCTCGCTCTCTCTCTCTCTCGCGCTCTCTCTCTCTCGCGCTCTCTCTCTCTCGCGCTATCTCTCTCTCGCGCTCTCTCTCCGCGCTCTCTCTCTCCGCGCTCTCTCTCTCTCGCGCTCTCTCTCTCTCTCGCGCTCTCTCTCTCGCGCTCTCTCTCTCTCGCGCTCTCTCTCTCTCGCCGCTCTCTCTCTCTCGCGCCTCTCTCTCTCGCGCTCTCCCTCTCGCGCGCTCTCCCTCTCGCGCGCTCTCCCTCTCGCGCGCTCTCCCTCTCAGCGCGCTCTCCCCTCTCGCGCGCGCTCTCCCTCTCGCGCGCTCTCCCTCTCGCGCGCTCTCCGTCTCGCGCGCTCTCCCCTCTCGCGCGCTCACCCTCTCGCGCGCTCAACCCTCTCGCGCGCTCACCCTCTCGCGCGCTCACCCTCTCGCGCGCTCTTTCTCCTCTCTCTCTCGCACTCTTTCTCTCTCTCTCTTCGCGCTCTTTCTCGTGCTCTCTCTCTCTCTCGCGCTCTCTCTCTCTCTCGCGCTCTCCTCTCTCCTCTCGCGCGCGCTCGCTCTCTTTCTCTCGCGCTCTTTCTCTCTCGCGCTCTTTCTCTCTCGCGCTCTTTCTCTCCTCGCTCTCTCGCGCTCTCGCGCTCTCTCGCGCTCTCTCGCGCTCTCTCGCGCTCTCTCGCTCTCTGGCTCTCTCGTGCTCTCTCTCTCTCTCTCTCGCGGCTCTCTCTCTCTCTCTCTCTCTCTCTCTCGTTGCTCTCTCTCTCTCTCTCGTGCTCTCTCTCTCTCTCGTCTCGCGCTCTCTCTCTCTCGCGCTATCTCTCTCTCGCGCTCTCTCTCGCGCTCTCTCTCTCGCGCTCTCTCTCTCGCGCTCTCTCTCTCTCTCGCGCTCTCTCTCTCGCGCTCTCTCTCTCTCGCGCTCTCTCTCTCTCTGCGCTCTCTCTCCTCTCTGCGCTCTCTCTCTCTCGCGCTCTCTCTCTCTCGCGCTCTCTCTCTCTCGCGCTCTCTCTCTCTCGCGCTCTCTCTCTCTCTCGCGCTCTCTCTCTCGCGCTCTCTCATCTCTCGCGCTCTCTCTCTCTCGCGCTCTCTCTCTCTCGCGCTCTCTCTCTCGCGCTCTCTCTCTCGCGCTCTCTCTCTCTCGCGCTCTCTCTCTCGTGCGCTCTCTCTCTCGTGCTCTCTCCTCTCTCTCGTGCTCTCCTCTCTCTCGTGTTCTCTCTCTCTCTCTCGCGCTCTCTCTCTCTCTCTCTCAGCAGCTCTCTCTCTCTCGCGCAGCTCTCTCTCTCTCCGCGCTCTCTCTCTCTCGCTGCGCTCTCCCTCTTGCGCTCTCTCTCTCGCGCTCTCTCTCTCGTGCTCTCTCTCTCTCTGCGCTCTCTCTCTCTCGCGCTCTCTCTCTCGCGCTCTCTCTCTCGCGCTCTCCTCTCTCGCGCTCTCTCTCTCGTGCTCTCTCTCTCTCGCGCTCTCTCTCTCTCGTTCTCTGTCTCTCGCGCTCTCTCTCTCGCGCTCTCTCTCTCGCGCTCTCTCTCTCGCGCTCTCTCTCTCGCGCTCTCTCTCTCGCGCTCTCTCTCTCGTGCTCTCTCTCTCTCTCGTGCTCTCTCTCTCTCTCTCGTGGCGCTCTCTCTCTCTCGTCGTGCTCTCTCTCTCTCTCTCGTGCGCTCTCTCTCTCGCCGCTCTCTCTCTCTCGCGCTCTCTCTCGCGCTCTCTCTCTCTCGCGCGCTCTCTCTCTCTCTCGCGCTCTCTCTCTCGCGCTCTCTCTCCCTCCCCGCGCGCTCTCCCTCTCGCGCGCTCTCCCTCTCGCGCGCTCTCCCTCTCGCGCGCTCTCCCTCTCGCGCGCTCTCCCTCTCGCGCGCTCTCCGTCTCGCGCGCTCTCCCTCTCGCGCGCTCTCCCTCTCGCGCGCTCTCCCTCTCGCGCGCTCTCCCTCTCGCGCGCTCTCCGTCTCGCGCGCTCTCCCTCTCGCGCGCTCACCCTCCTCGCGCGCTCACCCTCTCGCGCGCTCACCCTCTCGCGCGCTCTCCCTCTCGCGCGCTCTCCCTCTCGCGCGCTCTCCCTCTCGCGCGCTCTCCCTCTCGCGCTCTCCCTCTCGCGCTCTCTCTCTCGCGCTCTCTCTCTCTCGTGCTCTCTCTCTCTCTCGCGCTCTCTCTCTCTCAGTTCTCTCTCTCTCGCGCTCTCTCTCTCGCGCTCTCTCTCTCGCTCTCTCTCTCGCGCTCTCTCTCTCGCGCTCTCTCTCTCTCGCGCTCTCTCTCTCGTTGCTGCTCTCTCTCTCTCGTCTGCTCTCTCTCTCTCGCGCTCTCTCTCTCTCTCTCGCGCTCTCTCTCTCTCGCGCTCTCTCTCTCTCTCGCGCTCTCTCTCTCTCTCGCTCTCGCTCTCTCTCGCGCTCTCTCTCTCTCGCGCTCTCTCTCTCTCGCGCTCTCTCTCTCTCGCGCTCTCTCTCTCTCGCCGCTCTCTCTCTCTCGCGCTCTCTCTCTCTCGCGGCTCTCTCTCTCTCGCGCTCTCTCTCTCTCTCGCGCTCTCTCTCTGTCTCTCTCGCGCTCTCTCTCTCTCTCTCGCGCTCTCTCTCTCTCTCTCGCGCTCTCTCTCTCTCTCTCGCGCTCTCTCTCTCTCTCTCGCCGCTCTCTCTCTCTCTCTCGCAGCGCTCTCTCTCTCTCTCCGCGCGCGCTCTCTCTCTCTCTCTCGCGCGCGCTCTCTCTCTCTCTCGCGCGCAGGCTCTCTCTCTCTCTCGCGCGCGCTCTCTCTCTCTCTCGCGGCGCGCTCTCTCGCGCTCTCTCGCGCTGCGCTCGCTCTCTCTTCTCTCTCTGCGCTCTTTCTCTCTCGCGCTCTTTCTCTCTCGCGCTCTTTCTCTCTCGCGCTCTTTCTCTCTCGCGCTCTTTCTCTCTCGCGCTCTTTCTCTCTCGCGCTCTTTCTCTCTCGCTCTCTCGCTCTCTCGCTCTCTCGCTCTCTCGCTCTCTCGCTCTCTAGCTCTCTAGCGCTCTCGCACTCTCGCACGCTCTCGCGCTCTCGCGCTCTTGTGCTCTCGCGCTCTCTCTCGTGCGCATCTCTCTCTCTGTGCTCTCTCTCTCTCTCTCGTGCGCTCTCTCTCTCGCGCTCTCTCTCTCTCGCGCTCTCTCTCGCGCTCTCTCTCTCTCGCGCTCTCTCTCTCTCTCGCGCTCTCTCTCTCTCTCGCGCCTCCCTCGCTCTCTCTCCCTCTCGCGCGCTCTCCCTCTCGCGCGCTCTCCTCTCGCGCGCTCTCCCTCTCGCGCGCTCTCCCTCTCGCGCGCTCTCCCTCTCGCGCGCTCCCTCTCGCGCGCTCACCCTCTCGCGCGCTCACCTCTCGCGCGCTCACCCTCTCGCGCGCTCTTCCCTTCTCGCGCGCTCTTTCTCTCTCTCTCTCGCACTCTTTCTCTCTCTCTCTCGCGCTCTTTCTCGTGCTCTCTCTCTCTCTCGCGCTCTCTCTCTCTCTCGGCTCTCTCTCTCTCTCGCGCGCGCTCGCTCTCTTCTCTCGCGCTCTTTCTCTCTCGCGCTCTTTCTCTCTCGCGCTCTTTCTCTCTCGCTCTCTCGCGCTCTCGCGCTCTCTGCGTCTCTCGCGCTCTCTCGCGCTCTCGCTCTCTGGCTCTCTCAGTGCTCTCTCTCTCTCTCTCTCGCGCTCTCTCTCTCTCTCTCTCGTCTCTCTCTCTCTCGTGGCTCTCTCTCTCTCTCGCTCTCTCTCTCTCTCGTGCTCTCTCTCTCTCGCGCTCTCTCTCTCTCGCGCCTTCCTCCCTGCTCTCTCTCCCTCTCGCGCTCTCTCACTCTCCGCCCCCTCCCCCTCTCTCCCTCCTCTCTCCACTGCCACTCTCTCTCGCGCTCTCTCTCTCGCGCTCTCTCTCTGCGCTCTCTCTCTCTCTCGCGCTCTCTCTCTCGCCTCTCTCTCTCTCGCGCTCTCTCTCTCTGCTCTCTCTCTCTCGCGGCTCTCTCTCTCGCGCTCTCCTCTCGCGCGCTCTCCCTCTCGCGCGCTCTCCCTCTCGCGCGCTCTCCCTCTCGCGCGCTCTCCCTCTCGCGCGCTCTCCCTCTCGCGCGCTCTCCGTCTCGCGCGCTCTCCCTCTCGCTGCGCTCACCCCTCTCGCGCGCTCACCCTCTCGCGCGCTCACCCTCTCGCGCGCTCACCCTCTCGCGCGCTCTTTCTCTCTCTCTCTCGCACTCTTCTCTCTCTCTCTCGCGCTCTTTCTCGTGCTCTCTCTCTCTCTCGCGCTCTCTCTCTCTCTCTGCGCGGCTCTCTCTCTCTCTCGCGCGCGCTCGCTCTCTTTCTCTCGCGCTCTTTCTCTCTCGCGCTCTTTCTCTCTCGCGCTCTTTCTCTCTCGCTCTCTCGCGCTCTCGCGCTCTCTCGCGCTCTCTCGCGCTCTCTCGCGCTCTCTCGCTCTCTGGCTCTCTCGTGCTCTCTCTCTCTCTCTCTCTCGCGCTCTCTCTCTCTCTCTCTCTCGTGCTCTCTCTCTCTCTCGTGTCGCTCTCTCTCTCTCTCGCGCTATCTCTCTCTCTCGCGCTATCTCTCTCTCGCGCTCTCTCTCGCGCTCTCTCTCTCGCGCTCTCTCTCTCGCGCTCTCTCTCTCTCTCGCGCTCTCT
>NW_028270163.1:51850240-51960240 GCF_037043375.1 Chiloscyllium plagiosum | reverse complement strand
GCGCGCTCTCTGTCTCTCGCTCTCTCTCGCGCGCTCTCTGTCTCTCGCTCTCTCTCTCGCTCTCGCGCTTTTGCGCTCTCTCTCTCGTCTCTCGCGCGCTCTCTGTCTCTCGCTGTCTCTCGCGCGCGCGCGCTCTCCCTCTCGCTCTCGCTCTCCTGTAAGACCTGTGTTTGATTTTTACTTTTTTGCCAAATGGTGTTTATGGGGATTGTTGCAGAAATTTGGGACAGTATCATTAAGTTGGGATAAACTGTTGGGTTTTTGGATAGGTTACGTTATTCTAAATTCTGTTCTCTTTTGTTTGTGTTTCATTTGGTAATTTTGCAAATAAATTCTGTTTTGTTTAAAACTAAGTGGTTGGTTCAGCTGCATCTCTCCTGGAATATCCATTTTACACCTGCTTAAAACAGCTAGCAAAGTTAGAGTCCAGGCTACTTGAAATATTTTGAGGGGATCTGGCTAGATCCGTAACACTGTTTATGCTTCCAACCAGAAGAACACACAATAAGTGACTGTTGTAAATTGAAAATATTTGCTGCGTACCATCGCTTCTGAATAACATTTGGTTTCTCTTGATGCATGCGTGTTTTGCATCATCTCCAGATGACTTTTGCAGTGTTATAAAAAACAATTTGTACCCCTATCTCTAATCTATTTTCCTATTTCACCTGCCTTTGTCTCCTTCAAATATGTGGTAAAAACAATAACTGCAGATGCTGGAAACCAGATTCTGGATCAGTGGTGCTGGAAGAGCACAGCAATTCAGGCAGCATCCAACGAGCTGCTGCTCTTGGATGCTGCCTGAATTGCTGTGCTCTTCCAGCACCACTGATCCAGAATCCTTCAGATATGTGTCAACATCTAGGTCACGAGTAGATTTTTGTCTAGATTGGTTTTCCACGGCCACCTCTTTTTTTTTTCTCTCTCTGGCTTTCTATTGTCTCTCCTCCACATCAATGAGATTCAAGCAGGAAACTTGTATGAAAAATTGTGAGTGCTTGCTTCTTTTGTACTCTGGGAACTTTAAAACTCTGACAAAATACAATGTGGTAAAGTGTGAGGTTATGCACTTTGGTAGGAAGAGCCACCCTGGACTACTTCTTTGCTGACTGCTGATGTGACATCAGCAGCCTCAATTTCTCCAACTCCTTCCCCCACCCACTCCAATCTCACCCCTCTGAACGTGCAGTGCCCCACTTTCTCCGCACCAATCCCTGGTTCACCATCAAACCCGCTGACAAAGGCGGGGAAGTGGTAGTCTGGAGAACAGACCTCTATGTCACAGAGGCCGAACACCAACTCTCCGATGCCACATTCTAGCTCACATTATTGCCCACAACTCCACTGTGAACCATCAGGCCACAATCACTCGTATGGTCTGTGTGCTCATGGCCTCCGGTGATCTCCCCTCCATTGCCTCCAATCTCATAATACCCCAGCCACGCATTGCCTGGTTGTATCTGCTCCTCTAGATCCACAAGCCTGACTACCCCAGCTGGTCCACTGTTTTGACATGCTCCTGCCCCATTGAACTCATCTCGTCCTATCTCGACTCCATCCTCTTCCCCGCTTGGTCCAGGCACTTCCTACTTACATCCACAACATCAAACACACCCTCCATCTCTTCAGTAACTTCCAGTTTCCTGATCGCCAGTGCTTTATCTTCACTATGGACTATTCCTGTCCAACAAACTTACCCAGTTCCCCACCACCAATACCCTCCTCTGCCTTACCGAACTGGTCCTTGTCCTTAATAACTTTTCCTTTAACTCCTCCCATTTTCTCTAAATCCAGTGGGGTGGCCATGGGCACATGGAAGGGCCCAAACTGTGCCTGCCTCTTTGTAAGCTAGTTGTGAGGGCTAGCTGTGAGGGCTGAAGAAGGGCTTATGCCCGAAACGTCGATTCTCCTGTTCCCTGGATGCTGCCTGACATGCTGCGCTGTTCCAGCAACACATTTTCAGCTCTTTGTCAGCTATTTCGAACAGTCCCTCTTCAGTACCTACGCCGGCACTGTGCCCAACTGTTCCGCCGTTACGTCGATGACTGCATTGGCGCAGCATTCTTGTACCCAGGTTGAACTGGAGCAGTTCATCGACTTCACCCACAACTTCCACCCCACTCTCAATTTCAGTTGGTCCATCTTGAATACCCCCCTCCCCTTTCTTGACCTCTCTGGCGACAGTCACCAGACAGATGTTTACTATAAACCCACAGACTCTCACAACTACTTGGACTACACCATCTCCTACGCAGTATCCTGCAAAATTTCATCCCATTCTCCCAATTCCTCTGTCTCCGCCGCATCTGCTCGGACGAGGAAACATTCCACTCCCAAGCATCCCAGACGTTCACCTATTTTGAACAACCTGCTTTTCCCCCCCTCTGCATCCAGACAACCCTCCAGCACAACCCCTCCATTCCCCGTTGCACTGCCCTAAACTCCCCACCCCCACACAATAAAGACAGAGTCCCCTTGTCCTCACTTATCACCCTACCAGTCTCCGCATCCAATGCATCGTCCTTAAACACTTCTGCCTACCTAATCTAACTAGACCCCACCACCAAGAACATCTTCCCTTCCCCACCTCTCCTTCCACGAGAGCCATTCCTTGGTTTGCGCCACCTTACCCACCAACCACCCCCAGATACCTTCCCTTGCAACCGGAAAAGATACACAATCTGCCGACACACCACGCCCTCACCTCCATCCAGGGCCCCAAACAGTCCTTCCAGGTGACACAAAGATTTACCTGCCTCTCTGTCAACTTAGTTTACCGTGTCAGGTGCTCCCGATATGGTCTTCTCTCCATCAGGAGACTAAACGTAAACTTAGGAAACAGTTCACCGAGCATCTAAGCTGGGCCCACAGGGGCCGACTGGACCTCTCAGTCACTGCCGATTTGTTCCCCTTCCCACTCCCTTTCTGACATGACCATCCTTGGCCTCCTCCTCCATTGCCACAACGAACCAAACTGCAAATTGGAGGTACGACACCACATCGTCCGCTTCGGCAGCCTGCAGCCCGGAGTACTTAACATTGAATTCTCCAATTTCCAATAACCTCCCTTCCCCCGACTTCCCTCGCAGAGGCTTCCCCTCCCTTCCACTCCTCCCAGCCACCTACCGGGTTCATTACTTCCATTGATCAACCATGTCCCTGTCCTCACCTATCCGCACTTCACCACCCTGCTCCCACCACCCCTTTATCTGCAGCTCTCCTTACGCTCACCCTCTGTCCTGAAGAAAGGTAACATCCGAAACGGCAACTTTTCTACCTCCTGATGCTGCCTGGTTTGCTGTGTTCTTCCAGCCTCCTGCTTGTCCAGAATCAAGGTGTAGGCTATTTTCTAAATGAAAAAGGGTTTCGGAAATCAGAAGCCCAAAGGGACTTGGGAGTGTGAATTCTTAAGATTAATGTTAGAAACGCAAATGCAATGTTAAGCTTTCATTTAATTTGGACTAGAATACAAGAGCAGTGATGCACTGCTGAGGCTTTATGAGGCTCTGGTCAGAGGTCATTGGGAATATTGTAAGCAGTTTTGGCCTCTGTATCTAAGAAAGGATGTGCTTGAGTCTAGAGGAAGTTTACAATAATGGTCCCAGGGATGAAAGGTTTGTCATCTGAGGAACAGTTTAGAACTCTGGGTCTGTAGTCAATGGAATTTAGGAGAACTATGGGGGATCTGATTGAAACTTATAGAATACTGAGTGGCTTGGATTGAGTGGAGAAGATCCTTCCTTAGTGGGAGAACTAATACCTGAGGGTGCAGCCTTCAATTGAAGGGATAACCCTTTTTAGAAACAAGATGAGGAATTTCTTCAACCAGAGAGTGATGAATCTGTGGAACTCATTGCCACAGAGGACTGTGGTGGCCAAGTCAACGAGTGTATATAAGGTGGAGATAGCCAGATACATTCTTGATTAGTAAGGGGATCAAGAGTTAGGGAGAGAAGACAGGAGAATGGGCTGAGAAGCATATCAGCTACTATCCAAAAGAAGAGCAGACTCAATGGGCAGAATGGCCATATTCTGCTCCTATGTCTTATGGTCCAACTTACACTGCAACATCTCTGCATCTTCCTCATGACTCGCCCATCTTTGTGACATCTGAAAATTTTGAGATGTCTCATTTAGTTCCCTCATCTAAATCATGTATATGTATTGTGAATAGATGAGGTCTGAGTACCGATTCATGTGGTACTCCACTAGTCCTCTCATGCCATTGAGATAAAAGCCCATTTATTCCTACTCTGTTTCGAGTCTGCTAACCAATTTTTCTGTCCATTTAATACATTACCCAATTCTTTATACTTCCATATTATGCAGTCATCTCTTCCATGGTACTTTGCTGAGGGCCTTTGGAAAGAACAGACAAACCACATTTAGTGGTTCCCCAATGAACTCTACTAGTTACATCCTCAAAGAATTCCAACAGATTTGTCAAGCATGATTTCAGTTTTGTAAATCTATGCTGACTGTGAATGTTAGAGTCATAGAGATGTACAGCATGGAAACAGACCCTTTGGTCCAACTCGGCCATGCCGACCAGATATCCCAACCCAATCTAGTCTCACCTGCCAGCACCCGGGCCATATCCCTTCAACCCCTTCCTATTTATATACCTATCCAGATGCCTTTTAAATGTTGCAATTGTACCAGCCTCCACCATTTGCTCTGGCAGCTCATTCCATACACGTACCACCCTCTGCGTGAAAAAGTTGCCCCTTTGGTCTCTTTTATCTTTTTCCCCTTTCACCCTAAACCTCTGCCCTCTACTTCTGGACTCCCCCACCCCAGGGAGAACACCTTGTCTATTTACCCTATCCATGCCTCTCATGATTTTATAAACCTCGATAAGGTCACCCCTCAGCCTCTACTACTGTTTTCTAAGTGGTCTACTATAAAATCATTGATTGTAGCATCTTCCTTGCTACCAACATCACTCACTGTTTGATAATTTCTTGTTTTCTCTCTCCCTACCTTTTTAAACAGCAAGGTTACATTAGGTACCCTTCAATCTGTAATAAATATTCTAGGGTCAAAAGAATCTTGGAAGATGACCACCAATGCGTCAACTCCTTCTAGGTCCACTTCTTTATGTATTCTAGGATGTAGATTATCAGGCTCTGGGGATTTATCAGCCTTCAATTACGTTAATTTCTTCAAGACTATTTCTTTACAAGTATGGATTTGCTTCAGTTCCTCTCTCTTACTAAATCCTGTGCTCCCCATCATTTTTGATATATTATTTCGCTTTTTTGCCTTCATAGAGGAGGACATAAATAGTTTGTCTGCTATTTCTTTGTTCCCCATTATAAATTCTCCCTTTTTCTGACTGTATGGGACCTGCATCAGTTTTCACTGATTTTTGTATTCTCTTTACATATCTATAGAAATTTTAAAAGTCAGTTCTTTGTTCCCTGTAAACATACTCTTATTATCTATTTTCCCCTTCTTAATCAATCCCTTGGTCCTCCTTTGCTGGCTTCTAAACTGTTCCCAGTCCTCTGGTCTATTGTTGTTTTTCTGACCAATTTGTATGCTTTTTACTTGCATCTAATGCTATCTCTAACTTGTATTGTAAACCACAGTCTGGCCATATTCTCTTTGCTTGACAGGAATAAACAATTTTTGTAGTTCACCTATTTGATCTTTAAATGTTTGTCATTGCCTATCGCTGTCATCTCTTTCACTGACATTACCCAATTCATCGCAGCTGACTCACACCTCATCCCATCGTAATATCCCTTATCAAGATTCAGGAGCTTAGTCTCAGAATTGACTACCGCACTCTCCATCATGTTGAAGAATTTTGTCATATTATGGGCTCTCATCTCCAAGAAACCTCTCACAATTAGATTAAATATCCAGTTTAAGGTGGCCTGTTCTCTAATTGGTTCCTTAATGTATTTGTTCAGAAAACCATGCTGTATACACTTCAGGAATTCCTTCTCTACGGTATTGATTTGCCCAATCTATATGTAGATTAAAGTCACCCATAATTACAAGCATCTTTATCACAGGCATCTCTGATTTGCTCTTTACTTCCCATCATTCCTGCCACAGTTTGGTCTATATACCATCCCACACTGAATGTTTTTTGCTCCTTGGTATTTCTCAATTTTACTCTCACAGGTTCTACATTGTCTGAGATAATATCTTTCCTCAATTTTGTGTTTCTATCCACCTTAGCCAGTAATGCAACTCCACTGCCTTTTCCTTTCTGTCCTTCCTAACTAATGAATACAACTGGATTTTCACTTCTCATCTTGGTCATCTGGTGAACTGTGACCTTAGTCTCAGGTTTGAAATTCTGGTCCTCAAATATTCTCTGGTTGAAGGCAGAACTGGCATGTTAGAGTCATTGATAAGTTTCGTCAATGTTTGTCTGTCTTTGTCGCGACGAAGCTGCCAAAATATGGAAAATACTCCAACTACGATTGATATTGTGATCTGGGAGCTGGATGGAAACAGACTTTAGTTTCTTGGATGCTTTAGTAAAAGGCCTATTTTCTCATACTTCAGAGAAAGATTTGACAATGACCTGCAGCTGTTTCTAAGTGAGCACAGACATAACAGGCATCCAAATATTGAAATGCCAATCACTTTAGCCTGTTCCACCATTCAGTTGGATCATGGATGATTTGAGTTTTCTCCATTTATTTGTTCACGATGTTTTCACATTTTTTTTTATGTGTGGCATGGTGATAGTGTCACTGGACTAGAAATCCTAGTAGAATCACTAGACTTGTACAGCCTGGCCTAATGCACTGGGGACAAGAGTTCCAATCCTGCCATTGCAGTTGTTAATTGAATTCAATTAATTTTCATAATAGTATTAATAATGGAGTATTAAGCCTAGTCTCAGTGATGGTGACCATGAAGCTATCGTTGGTTGTTGCAAAAAACCCATTTGGTTCGCTAATGTCCTTTTGGCAAGGAAATATGACCAGAAGACTGAGCAGTAGTGGACCTCTCAGCCCATCAAGGCTGCTGCACCATTCAATGAGATCATGGCTGATCTGATTAATCTTCAATTTGACTTTCCTACCTTTTTCCCAAAAAAATGCTGATTCCCTTACAGATTAAAAATCTCTCTATCTCAGCCTTGTATGTACTGAATGACCTAGCCTCAACAGACATCCGTGGTAAAGAATTCCACAGATTCAGAACCCTCCAAGAAGAAATTCCTTCTAATCTCTCAAATGTGCGACCCTTTATTCTGGGATTATGCACCCTGGTCCTTGATTCTCTTGCATAGGGAAACCTTTTTTTTGCAACTACTCTGTCAAGTCCTCAAAGAATCTTTGTATGTTTCAATAAAGTGTTCTCTCATTCTTTGAAATTCCAATGAGTGCAGACCCAATCTACTTGAACCCTCCTCATAAGACAGATCCTCCATACCTAGTATCAATTTAGTGAACCTTCTCTGGACTGCTCCCAATGCCTGTATGTCTTTTCTGAGATAAGGGGCCAAAAGCTGTTCATTGTTCATGCTGTGTTCTGACTAGTGCCTTGTATAGTTATAGTAAATCCTCCCTACTTTAATACTCCATTCCATTTGTCTTCCTTATTCGCAGCTGCACATTGATGCTAGCTTTTTGTGAATCATGGACAAGGATTCCCAAATCCCTTTGTTCTACAGCTTGCTGCAGTCTTTCTCCATTTCAATATTCAGCTCCTGTATTTGTCCTGCCAAAGTACATAACCTCTTGTTCCCTGACATGGGTCTTCCATCTGCCAAGGTTTTGCCCACTCACTCAGCCAAGGTAAAAACAATGATTGCAGATGCTGGAAACCAGATTCTGGAATAGAGTGGTGCTGGAAAAGCACAGCAGTTCTGGCAGGCAGGAAAATCGATGTTTCGGGCAAAAGCCCTTCATCAGGAATACAGGCAGAGTGCCTGAAGGGTGGAGAGATAAATGAGAGGAGGGTGGGGGTGGGGAGAAAGTAGCAAGCAGGAAAATTGCTCCTCGGATGCTGCCTGAACTGCTGTGCTTTTCCAGCAACACCCTATTCCGGAATCCATTCACTTAACCTGTCGATATCCATCTGCAGACACTTGGTGGTGTTCTCACCGCTTGCCTTCCATCTGTCTTTGTCTTCAGCAAACTGGGTTGCACTACATTAATTTTCCTCGTGCAAGCCAATAACATATATCATAATTAATGTGGCCCTAGCAATGATCCTTGTGATACACCACTGGTTTTAGGTTGCAATCCTGAAGATGCCTCCCTTATCCCAATCCTCAGTCTTCTGTTAGCTAGCTGATCCTCTATTCATGTTAACATAATATTTCTAACATGAGCTCTTATTAAGTAGCCTAATTTGTGGCACCTTATCAAACTCCTTATGAAAATCCAAATGTATTACTACTGCTTCCACTTTATCTATTCTGTTTGTTACCTCCTGAAAGAATTCTAGCAAATTTGTGAAGCATGATTCCCCCTTCATAAAGCCATGCTGACTCAGTTTTATCATATGTATTACAAAATGCTGTGCCATTACATCCTTTATAATTGGCATTTATTTTTCCCCAATGACAGATGTTAAGCTAACTGGCCTACATCGCCTCATATTTGTCTCTTTCCTTTGTAACTAAAGGTATTACAGAGGAACCTTGATTATCTGAGCGAGGGCACTATTTCGTTTTGATTTGACCTTAAACAAAGGAAGCCATCCTGATCTAACACCATGCTGTACTGGAGAGTTTGTTTAAATCTATAATTTTAATGAGTCTGCTATTTAAACAAACTAATCTTTGCATTTTGCAAATTGCAGGTTAAACTGAGAAGGATGAAACCCTTACCATCACATAACTATACGAAATCCCAGCATTAAACAAGGTCCTGAACAGCTTCTACAATCACAAGAGCATTTGTCAGTTTCCGTGAATTCAATATCGCGCTGGAAAGACAGAAGTATCGCCTCGTGCATGTGTTTACTTTCTCTGCCATTTTTTTCATTAATGGCCCGGTAAAGTGACAGGAATAAAGCAAAGGGCTGTGTAACTAACCCTTGCATTTAAAAAAAAATCCAGTCACTATTGCTTGATGTGCTTGTGTTTCTTTGTTTTTGCCAGCATTTTCCATGTTCTTCGAATAGGTAATCCGAATTCACTTATCTCTTTGATGTAACATGTTGACAGGTCCTTGAGATCCTCTTTGGATAATCCGAAATTTGGATAATTAATATTCGGATAATTGAGGTTCCTCTGTATGTGAGCAGCTTTCTACTCCATTGTGACTTTCCAGAATCTAAGGATTCCTGGAAAGTTACTACCAGTGCATTTACTATCTCAGCAGCTACTTCATTTAATATCTTAGAGTGTATCCCGTCAATCCAGAGTACTCATTGCTCTTTAATCACGTTAGTTTCTCTTGCACTTTTTCTTAACTGATAATTATTTTACTTACTTCCTCTTCTCCTTTTGCTGCTTGAATATTTAGTAATTAAATTTTTAAAAAAAATATTTATTGATCACTGGAACAATGTCATAATTGGTCCATGGTTTATGCAGCCTCTTCCTTTGCCATGCGATCTTTCTTCAGGGTCCCATAAATGCTGCCTTTTCCTCAGTGGTCTGGAAGTGGCCATGACCAAATTTTGGAAGTGTTATCAATAAACTTCAGGTCGATCTTCTCCACAGCACATCTTCTGCACCAACAAGGGCTTGTGCAGTGTAAGCACACACCTCTTGGTACCAACAACACAGTCCTTCATCATTACAAAATCATTGGTCACTTCACCATACTGAGGACATTCTTCTACTGGGTTGATGCTCTTGTCAGTCAGGTCGTACTCTGTAGCTGCATTATTCTTCACCAGGTTACCATCCTTGGTTTGGTCACCTGATCCAATCCTGTAGGTCATCTTGTTGATCTCTGTACGGTGATGGTATCCCTTCTGACCTGCATGAGCAACAGAGAAAACTACACAGGCAGGATGCCAAGCTCCAATACAGGCAACTTTACGCAGCCCCTTGTGAGTCTTCCTTGGCAGTTTCTTTGTGTGCCAACGACTGGTGAACCCTTTGAAGCCATGGCTTTTGGTTACACCAATGGCATCTATCATCTCATCCTGATCAAACACCAGATTAACAGCAACCTACTGTTCCTGTTTCTGTCTTGCCCAATCAATTCTCTGCAATGATTCCACCATTCAACTGCATCTCCATGATGTGGGGCGATTTCTGACGCAAGGGAAGCAGGAACATCTGTGTGTAAACAATGATACAAATAACATGGCAGTATTTCTTCATGCTGTTGAAGTTCTTCTCCAGTTGCTTCTTGCCATCATCATTCTGCCATTTCTTGCAGTACTTGGTGAAAGCCGCCTTCTTGGGATTGTCCCAATTCCTGTAGAACCGACACATCATGCATTCATCACTGATCTGCTCGGCAAAGATGGTCTTAAAGGTCCGGAGACCACAGGGAGTTTCAATGTAGCAACGAGACCAACAATTACCGTTGGACGAGTTTCAATTACAGTCACCGCTTCAACCACCTCCTCCTTGTTTACCTTTGAACCAGGCCTGTCAATGTCAGGAACAACGTGTGTCATGCCAGCCTTGTAACCAAAGAAGGGGTCAGATGGATGGATTTGGAAGAATTATCTTTTGAGGAAACTGTTCACTTTGCTCTTGTGCCTCTGGCTCCTTTTTCGGGGCAGGAAGCCCAGAGAACATGTCTGGGGGTGGAGAACTTAGAATGAGACATTTTTCAAAGTGACCTGAAAGGAGTATTTAGTAACTTAATGATGCACGTAATGTCTTCCACTGTGAACAATGATGCAAATTGTTGATCATTAAGTTTGCAGATGATAGAAAAATTGGGGTGGTAATCAGAAAGGAGGATAATTTTAGATTGCAGGAGGTAACAGATGTGCTGGTCAAGCTGCTCAGTTGAAAATGGAAATCATTCCAGATTAATGTAAGGTGATGCACTTCAGCAGAACAAACAAAGCAAGGGAATTCATGATGAATGGTAGGATCCTGGAAGTACTGGGCATGTTTACTGGTTCCCTAAAGTACAGAACAGGTGGATAAAGTGGGTAAGAATGGGATACTAATAGCCAAGCTTGGAGTTTTAGAGCAGTGAGATTATGCTGCAACTATACAAAACATTGGTTAGGTCACAGAGTATTGTGTGCAGTACCTGAATCCACATTCTTAGAGGGGATGTGATTAACACTGGAGAGGATGCAGAGGAGATTCACCAGGACTTTGCCTGAACTGGAAAGATTGGACAGAGTGGGCTCTTTTCGTTGGATCAGACGAGACTGTAGGGGAACATGTTTGAGCTGGGACCTTAGATTTAAGGTAAGAGGCAGAAAATTTCGGGGAAATGTGAGGCAAAACCTTTTCACCCAGAGGATGGCAGCGCATTTAGATCTCACTGCCCCTGTACAGGCAGAAACCCTCCCAATATTTGAGAAATATTTAACTGTACACTTGTGATGTCAAGGTTTACAAGGCTATGGTCCAAATACTGGAAAATGGGATTAATATCAGACCATAAGAAATAGAAGCAGGAGTAGGCCATCTGGCTCATTGAGTCTGCTCTGCCATTCAATAAGATCATTGTTGATCTTGTTGTGGACTCAGCTCCATTTAGCCATCTGTTTACCATAACCCTTAATTCCTTTACTGTTCAAAAAATGTATCTGTCTTTGCCTTAACAACATTGAACAAGGTTGCCACAACTGCTTCACTGGTTAGGGATTTCCTCAAACTTGAATCCCTTTGGCTGAACTAGTTCTTTGTCACCTTGGTCTGAAATCTTCTCCCCCTTATTTTGAGGCTAGGCCCCCAGTTCTAGTTTCACCCACCAGTGGAAAACACCTCTCTGCTTTTATCTATTCCCTTGATAATTTTGTATGTTTTTATAAGATACCCCTCATTCTTCTAAATTCCAATGAGTATAGTCCCAGTCTACTCAATCTCTTCTCATAAGCCATCCCCCTGAATTCCAGAATCAACCGAGTAAACCACCTATAGTGCTAGTACATCCTTTGTCAAGTAAGGAGACCAAAACTGTGCACAGTAGTCCAGGTGTGGCCTCACCAGCACTCTGTACAGCTGCAATATAACCTCACTATTTTTAAACTCCATCCCTCCAGCAATGGAAGACAATATTCCATTTGTTGTCTTAAATACCTCCTGCACCTAAAAAAACAACTTTTTGTGGTTAATGTACAAGGACACCCAGGCCCTCTGCATAGCAGCTTGCTGCATGTTTCGCCTTTTAAGTAATAGGCCACTTTGCTATTATTCCTATCAAAATGGATGACCTCATTATATATAATATTAAGATTTTTACTCCATGCCTACTCACTTAACGTATCTATATTCCTGTGCACACTTTACTCATCTTAGTGTCATCTGTGAACTTTGATACGCTATACTGAGTCTATTTTCACTTTGGCTTTGTCTTCCTTTTTATATGTTTAAAGTAGATCTTGCTATCTGTTTTGATATTACTTGCAAGTTATAGAATCATAGGGATGTACAGCATGGAAACATACCCTTCGGTCCAACCCGTCCATGTCGACCAGATATCCCAACCCAATCTAGTCCCACCTGCCAGTACTCAGCCCATATCCCTCCAAACCCTTCCTATTCATATACCTATCCAAATGCCTTTTAAATGTTGCAACAGTACCAGCCTTCACCACTTCCTCTGGCAGCTCATTCTATACACGTACCACCCTCTGCGTGAAAAAGTTGCCCCTTAGGTCTCTTTAATATCTTTCCCCTCTCACCCTAAACCTATGCCCTCTAGTTCTGGACTCCCCCACCCCAGGAAAAAGACTTTGTCTATTTATCCTATCCATGTCCCTCATAATTTTGTAAACTTCTATCAGGTTACCCCTCAGCGTCTGACACTCCAGGGAAAACAGCCCCAGTCTGTTCAGCCTCTCCCTATAACTCAAATCCTCCAACCCTGGCAACATCTTTTCTGAACTCTTTCAAGTTTCACAACATCTTTCCAATAGGAATGAGACTAGAATTGCACGCAATATTCCAACAGTGGCCTAACCAATGTCCTGTACAGCCACAACGTGACCTCCCAATCCCTGTACTCAATACTCTGACCGATAAAGAAAAGCATACCAAACGCCGCCTTCACTATCCTATCTACCTGCGACTGCACTTTCAAGGAGCTATGAACCTGCACTCCAAGGGCTCTTTGTTCAGCAACAATCCTTAGGACCTTACCATTAAGTATACAAGTCCTGCTAAGATTTACTTTCTCAAAATGCAGCACCTCGCATTTATCTGAATTAAACTCCATCTGCCACTTCTCAGCCCATTGGCCCATCTGGTCCAGATCCTGTTGTAATCTGAGGTAACCCTCTTCGCTGTCAACTACACCTCCAATTTTGGGGTCATCTGCAAACTTATTAACTGTACCTCTTAAGCTCACATCCAAATCATTTATGTAAATGACAAAATGTAGAGGACCTAGCACCGATCCTTGCGGCACTCCACTGGTCGCAGACCTCCAGTCTGAAAAACAACCCTCCACCACCACCACTGGCTCTTCTACCTTTGAGCCAGTTCTGTATCCAAATGGCTAGTTCTCCCTGTATTCCATGAGATCTAACCTTGCTAATCAGTCTCCCATGGGGAACCTTGTCGAACGCCTTACTGAAGTCCATATAGATCACATCTACTGCTCTGCCCTCATCAATCCTCTTTGTTACTTCTTCAAAAAATTCAATCAAGTTTGTGAGACATGATTTTCCAAATGCACAGCCATGTTGACTATCCCAAATCAGTCCTTGCCTTTCCAAGTACATGTACATCCTTTCCCTCAGGATTCCCTCCAACAACTTGCCCACCACTGAGTTCAGACTCACCGGTCTATAGTTCCCTGGCTTGTCTTTACCACCCTTCTTAAACAGTGGCACCACGTTTGCCAACCTCCAATCTTCCAGCACCTCACCTGTGACTATCGATGATACAAATATCTCAGCAAGAGGTCCAGCAATCACTTCTCTGGCTTCCCACAGAGTTCTCGGGTACACCTGATCACGTCCTGGGGATTTATCCACCTTTAACCGTTTCAAGACATCCAGCACTTCCTCCTCTGTAATGTGGACATTTTGCAAGATGTCACCATCTATTTCCCTACAGTCTATATCTTCCATATCCTTTTCCACAGTAAATACTGATGCAATATATTCATTTAGTACCTCCCCCATTTTCTGTGGCTCCACACAAAGGCCGCCTTGCTGATCTTTGAGGGGCCCTATTCTCTTCCTAGTTACCCCGTTGTCCTTAATGTATTTGTAAAAACCCTTTGAATTCTCCTTAATTCTGTTTGCCAAAGCTGTCTCATGTCCCCATTTTGCCCTCCTGATTTCCCTCTTAAGTATACTCCTACTTTCTTTATACTCTTCTAAGGATTCACTCGATCTATCCGGTCTATACCTGACATATGCTTCCTTTTTTTTCTTAACCAAACCCTCAATTTCTTTAGTCATCCAGCATTCCCTATAACCTACCAGCCTTTCCTTTCAACCTGACAGGAATATACTTTCTCTGGATTCTTGTTATCTCTTGTTTTCTCCTTCTTCGTTACTTTTTGGTTTACACCCTTTCCTAATTTAGTCTAAATAGGAGCTCAGATCTAAGAAATATGGTTATCTGCCTTCAGAAATGGCCCAGCAAGATAGTTTGTTCAAGGGCAACAAACGCTGGCCTTGCCGGTGATACTCAAATTCAAATCCCAAGCAACAGTAAATAAACAAAACAGGATGGCTGATTTTTGTTCATTTCCAATTAACCCAACTTCAGTATCTTTTTGTGAGGATGTAGGAGGCAGGGTAGAACTCTAAATTTCAAGTGCACCTTGTATAAAAATGTTCTTTCTGAGGCCTCCCAGCTCTAATTTTAAGATTATACCTCATTGTTGTGAACTGCCTTACTAGAAGAGAAATGGTTTCTTTATATCTACCTTAGAAAAGAAAGAAAAAGAAACAACAAATTTCAAAAGTAAAATCTGCTGGTTTAAAAAAAAATTCAAATCTAATCACTTTTTTTGCAAAGAAAAAGTGTTCAAACAACCTGACCTGTGTTTGGTTGCTTGGGAATTACTCCTCAGTCACCCATCACCTTCTCCCTTCAGCACCTATCCGTGACAATGTAAGAGGTACAACACCTGTCCTTTTACTTTCCCCTTTCTCTGATGTAAGTCCCAAACAGTATTTCCAAGAAAGCAGAGACTTGTAATTCTTTCAATTTACTTTACTTTAGTCACTGGTCATGATGTGGCATTCTTTACATTGGAGAGACCCCAAATGCAGACTGGCTAACCGCAGCACATTTTTAGTTCTTGTGAGTACTCGGCTTGAATTCGGGGTCATACTGTTTGTTGTGAACATTTAGAGACATAAAGCCATAGGGGTGTACAGCACAGAAATAGACTCTTTGGTCCAACTTGTCCATGTTGACCAGATATCCTAAACTAATCCAGTCCCATTTGCCAGCACTTGGCCCATATCTCTCTAAAACCTTGCTATTCATATACCCATGCCTTTTAAATGTTGCAGTTGTACCAGCCTCCATCACTTCCTCTGGCTGCTCATTTCATACATGCACCACCCTCTGCGTGAAAAAGTTGCCCATTAGGTCTATTTTATATCTTCCCCTCTCGCCATAAACCGAGTTCTGGACTCTCCCATTCCAGGGAAAATACTTTGTTTATCGTATCCATGCCCCTGATTTGATAAACTCTCATAAGGTTACTCCTTAGCGTCCGCTCCAGGGAAAATAGCCCCAGCCTATTCAGCCTCTCCCTATAGCTCAAATCCTCCAACCCGAGCAATATCCTTGTAAATCTTTTCTGAACCCCCTCAAGTTTCGCAACATCCTTCCAATGGGAAGGAGACCAGAATTGCAAGTAATATTCCAAAAGTGACCTAACCAACATAGCTGCATAGCTGCAACAAGACCTCCAAACTCCTGTACTCAATACTCTGACTGATTAAAGGAAAGCATACCAAATGCTGCCTTCACTATCCTATCTACCTGTGACTCTACTTTCAAGGAGCTATGAACCTGTACTCCAAGGTCTCTGTTCAGCAACACTCCCTAGGACCTTAATATTAAGTCCTGCTCTAATTTGCTTTTCCAAAATGCAGCACCTTACATTTATCTAAATTAAGCTCCATCTGCAACTCCTCAGCCCATTGGTGCATCTGATCAAGATCCCATTGTAATCTGAGGTAACCTTCGCTGTCCACTGCACCTCCAATTTTGGTGTCATCTGCAAACTTACTAACTATACCTCCTATGTTCACATCCAAATCATTTATATAAATGACGAAAAGTAGTGGATCCAGCTCCGATTCTTGTGGCACTCAACTGGTCACAGGCCTCCAGTCTGAAAAGCAACCTTCCACCACCACCCTCTGTCTTCTACCTTTGAGCCAGTTCTGCATCCAAATGGCTAGTTGTCCCTGTATGCAGCTCCTGGAATTCTAGGAAATCACCTCCAACACCTAAAATAACAAAAAAAAGGAGCAGCTATTACAGCCACAAAATTTTCCTGTCCTGTATCTTAGATTACCCAGAATCCTCATCTTCTACCTCAAAAATATTTAAATTGTGCACCAGAAATCAATCCAAATAAATTACTAATTGTATTTACTGTTGATTCAAGAGATTTAGTCTTGGTTTACTCAGATATTGTTCTGTACAATTACTAATTAGTCTGTAATTGTTTTCACATGCCATATTATGTTTGATCTTTCCAACTCCGCTCCTCCAGCAATACCCCAACCCAGTCCCACGGAATAGTACAAATGAGCAAGCCAGAAAATGTGTCTCAAACTAGGAAAGTGTTTCTCTCAATAAGTAATTCCTCTGGCTGTTCATGTATATTTGCTTGCCCTAAAATCTCCTGATACATAAAGAAATAAAAAGGACAGGCTTTAGTGCAATTTTGAAAGCCTTGCTACATTATTTGAATCCATTCAGATGGAAAGATTAATAACATAGATATTTTATAACTTGATGCAGCACAGAACTTATCATTTTACAGATAACAGTACGTGGTTATGTGTCCAACCTGTTTGCAACCCAAACACAATCATGAGATGTATCAAATGCTACCCATGTCACACATTTATGTTTGCTTTGAACACTGATTAAGATTTTCTGCAAGATCATCTCTTCAGTTGGGATTTTGTACTGCTAAAAATAGTGATGCTTCCTTCACTTGTATTCTATCACATATGGAAATAACTACAATAAAACATATAAAGATATGGTTTTTAAAATTAAATACTGAGGCACTGTCTTGCTTGTTGGATGTTAAACATCTGATTGCACTACTTGAAGAGGAGGTGGTTCTTTTTGTATCTTTACCAATTTATCAAAGAAGAAGAATATGATTATTCATTGGACCAGACCAAATCTCCTTCAAAATATATTAAGGAGATAGCCTCGACCCTAGTGTTTCTTGTTTAAAGGCAAGTGTAACGTGCTGTATTCCAGATGTAATTCGATTGGTTACGGTACTAGGCCTTAAGCAAAACACTTTTTATTCTTACCCTGTAGTTAAACTGCAAACAAAAGAAAGAAGAATTGACATAACTTTTCATTCCATTGGAAATCTTAGCTAAATAATAAATATGTAACCACTAAACAGCAACTGTTTGAATATAGTAATATCCCATTAACACACCCTCGGTAAAGGCAAATTCAGTAAAGTAGATTGCATGCGAGACAGAGAGAACTTCAGCTTTTAGCTGTAACAGAGAGAGGACTAGCAGCTTCAATATCCAGCTTCGTCCCCAGCAACTGCTCAAAATCATACTAAAACCCCAGTTCGGTGGGAACCTGACTCCATCCATTTATGTGGCTTCTATTGTTCTAGCTTTTAAAAAAAACTCCCAAAGCCTCTTAAGCTGTTTACAATATTCGATTGGAGAAGACAGCTCAGTACCTATGGCTGAAAATCTCTTCAATAAAAACCAGGACAAAATACACCTCTTAAAGCCATAGTATTGGCTCTCAAACCATTTTCTATATAGTCATATGAATTAATTTTTAAACTTATTGACTGTCAGAAGTTCTAGAAGGTAACTGATTATATGTGAAATTCTTTGAAACATGTTGTCAGACATCAAGAGGCCAAATCGGAGAAACTGCAGATGCTGGAGAGTCAGAGTCAAAAAGCATAGCACTGATACAGCACAGTAGGTCAGGCAGCATCTAAGGAGCAGGAGAGTTGATGTTTTGGGCATAAGTCCTTCATCAAGAATGTGATGGCCAAATGTGCACCTGTCTTTTCCTGCCTTGAAGTCACCAAAACTCTGCAGCCCTTTTTTTGTCTGGCATTCAGTCCTGTTCAACCATCACTCCTGTGTTCACTGGCTTGCACAGCTCCTGTTTATGCGCTGTTTCCATTTTGAAATTCACACAGTGCTGCAAAAACTCAGCAGTTAGAGTAGCATCTGTGAGGAGAGCAACAGAGTTAAAATTTCAAGTCCAGTGTGACTCTTCCGAACTCTCATCTAAAATTCTCATTTTTGTTTTGAAAAATGTCTATGCTCTTATCATTCCATCTGTCTTTATAATCTCATCTCGCTCTAATTCTCCCAAGATCTTTGTGCTTCTCCACTTCTGGCACCTTGAGTATTCGCAGTTTTAATTGCTTCACCATTGTAAGCCAGGCCTTCAGATGCCAAGCCCCTCAACTCTGGAATTCTTTCCCTGATTCTCGACAGGTCTGCACCTCTTGTCAATATGCTTCCTAAAACCTGTTTTATTTGATGAAATTTGTTATCTAACCTAACACCTCCCCTTCTAGCTAAGTGTTGGTTTTCCTGTGAATGTTTTGAGTTTATTATTACAAATGTGCTCCATTAAATGTGAACTAATTTTGCATATTTGTCTGCAAATATGAATACCATGGAGCTTCAGAACCACCTAGAAACTTTCAAATCCTGTTGATGGTCATGTATCTTCAGATGCTGCTACTAATGGTCTTGCAGTTATGATTTGTAATTTTGTCTGTGTGAGAGGCAGTAGTGCTAGGAGCAAGCTTTTCCAAATCTTGCAAGTCCACAGAGTTCAAGCTGGAAATAGACTGCTAAACAAAAATAGAACAGAGCTCTCTGGGTTTTTGAGGTTGGATTTGCAGAGCTAGAATACTACGTGTGGCCTGTAATCTGATGTGCAGACATTGTGCCACCTAGATGCAAATCACTCCTTTTTTTTCAAAGCAAATCTGGTTAGCAGTATGTGTTCTGACTGTAATCAGGACATAACTGGCTCTATAAATGAACTTGTTCTGAAATGGAGTAGTAGTTTTGTATTAACTGATTTAATTATAAAATTGATCCATTTAGTTTTTGTGTTTTTACATTTTTGTATTTTGTTTTTTAATATTATTCTACTGTTAAACAAAGTTTAACAAATTAATTTGTATTATACAAGCTAAATTTCCACATCATTCTAATTTTCACTTCATTTGGTTAACTATATGCAGATGAAATTCTGAGCAATACTTGTTTGAAGTGTTTATGGTACATCTGCAAATGCAATATGGGCCAAGAGTCATACCTAAAACCCAGTTATAGCTAATTCTCAGTTGGATCTACTGCAATAAAATCAAATGTATGCCACTAGAATGTGTGGTGAATAAATAAGCAGATTTAGGAAATCTTTTTAAATGAACATTGTTAATTTGGCATGGGCAAAAAGACAGAAAAAGACTTTAAAAACGCATTAATAGACTTGATTATTCTTACTAATACACAGCGGTGATTACAGAGCACATTATAAAATTTTAAATCTGTGCAAGATTGCAAACTTTTCCCAACTGGTTGTGAGATTTGACTCCCAATAGGATAGCTTTAATGTGTCTGGTAAACAGGACGAGGTCTAGTCTGACCAGCTGGCAACAATAGCAATGTAGAACGTCAGGTGTAAGAATCTGTGCACATCCATTGCAAAAAGATGATCTGCAGTATGCAGTCATTGCAGGCTGAATTGCTGCCAAATGGGAAATGAATCACCGTCTTTGAATGGGATGAGTGCTATGCGTGAGGAGTTCAATATTCAAGTATTTTGGCTCAAATTCCACTAAAAATGATTAATAGTTTATCATATTTCCTTTTCACAAAAGGGTGGGTTGTTGTATTTTAGTGTTTCAAACTTGTATAATACAGCTTATACCTCTGCCATTTTGATTTTTGTTTAATAGTTGCTACGGATTGCTAATTCCGGCAAGAAAGATTTAATTTTCCTCTTGATTTTTATTTGAATGGTTTTGCAGTAGATTAAATGAAAAAATATTTGACACGTTCATTCAATGACCTTCCCACCATCAGAAGGTCAGATGTGGATATGATCATTGATTGGACAATGCCCAGCAGCATTTGAGATTGCTCAGGTACTGAAGCAGGCCATGTCCAAATGCAGCAAGACCTGGGCAGTTTACAAATTTAGGCTGGAATGTGGCCAGTAACATTATTTGCTATAGGATGTGTAGAAGCAGAGAGGACTGGGTTTATATGTATGTAATATATTACAGGTGATAGGATAGGTAGAGAGAGCTGTGAATAAAACATGCAGTATTCATTAATAAGCTTTATTAATACATTAATAGAGGTAATAGAGTGCAAGAGCAGGGATGCAATGTTGAACTTATAAAACACTGGTTAGATCTCAGTTGAACTAATGTGCAGCTCTGGGTACCACTGTTTAAGAAGAATGCAGATATTGTGTAGCGATTGCAGAAGAGTTCTATGAGAATGGTTCCAGAGTAGAGAAACTTCAGCAATGTGGATAGATTGAGAATTTGGGATTAGTTTCATTGAAGAGGAGATTTGATAGAGGTTTTAAAAACCGTGTGGGATCTGGAGAAAGTAGTTAAGGAAAAACTATTCCCACTTGTTAAAGGATCAAGCAATTTTCTAATACATTAATGCTGACTCTGGTGAATCAACCCTCATTTTTCCATGTGACAAATAATTTTCACTAAACACCTGTCATTGAGTGTCCACTTCCCCAGAGATGTTTCAAGGTATTCTATTTTTTTTGAGGAAGCTTCATTTCTTTAATAAAACCCCAGCTTTTGATCAGCCTCGAACATTAAAATGGTTTGTAAATTTTCAGCATCCTTTTAGGAAAAAAAATATTCTGAGGTTATATATCCTGAAGTTTCTGGTTCCACCTGAACAACATGTGGGCGGCACGGTGGCACAGTGGTTAGCGCTGCTGCCTCACAGCGCCTGAGACCCGGGTTCAATTCCCGCCTCAGGCGACTGACTGTGTGGAGTTTGCACGTTCTCTCCGTGTCTGCGTGGGTTTCCTCCGGGTGCTCCGGTTTCCTCCCACAGTCCAAAGATGTGCAGGTCAGGTGAATTGGCCATGCTAAATTGCCCGTAGTGTTAGGTAAGGGGTAAATGTAGGGGTATGGGTGGGTTGCGCTTCGGCGGGTCGGTGTGCACTTGTTGGGCCGAAGGGCCTGTTTACACGCTGTAATGTAATCTAATCTAAACATAATGTTTAAAACTTTTTATCCATTCATGAAGTGAGAACACCCAGTTTTTATCAGTGTTCACAGGAGGTGGGTATTGCTGCCAGTCCAGCATTATTGCCCAGATAACAGATGAGAGTCAACCACATTGCTGTGGGTCTGGAATCACATGAAGGCCAGACCAGGCTGGGACAGCAGTTTCCTTCCCTAAAGGACATAAACAAATCAGGTGGGGTTTTCCTGACAATAAGCACTGGTTTTATAGTCATCATTAAACTCTTAATTCCAGATTTCTATTGAATTCAAAGTTCCACCACCTGCCATTGGGGGAAATTGCACCAGGGTCCCGAGAACATTTTCTTGGGTCTTTGGATTGGTCTCACGAGGTCATTCCCAACCCTATAAGGATCAACACATAGTTGCTTTCTCCTAATTGCTCTTGAAAATGTGGCGATGAGTGCATTTTTGAACCCACAGTGGTATTATGAAGGGAATTCCACATTTTTGACCCAGTGATTGTGAAGTAACAGCAGGAGAATATGGTTCCAAATCAGGGTGTTATGTGGTTTGGAGGGGATTTTGAGGTGGCATTCCCATGCATCTGCTCCTTTCATTCATTCTTTTAGGTGGTACACATTACAGGTTTTGAAAGTGTAGTTGAAAAAACCTTGGAAAGTTGCTTCAGTTCATCTTGAGTACAAAATGTGAAGTGGGAAATTTGCATATATGCCATCTTGAAGTATAAAAGGGCAGGGGGAAAATGAATGTCAAACCAGAACTCCAAGAATGAGTTTGAGAAAAACATGACACAAAATTGCAGGGGAGGAGCGAAAGCTGCATTTGGTATGACTAGTTATGAATCTCTGGAGAGTTCTGTAGGTTGAGACAATGGTTCATTCGATATTCCTAGACCAACTGCAAAAACTGTTGGAATTTATTTTTCTATTGCTCCCCATTTGAAAAATTTCCTCCTCTCTTCCAATTCCAAATGACCATTACTTTTATCACACGTATTTACATGATGCACTTCCATGCTACTTTAAATTTCACCAATGCATGTGGTTTTTGTACTGTACAATTGCTTTGTAAATTATTCCAGGGATTTTTGCCTCCACTAGTCTGTGGAAGGACATGTTTTAAACACTCAGCTCTAAACCTATCATTTGCTAGATTCAACTTGGCTCGAGATATTGACATTGGCTTTATGGCGAGAAGGTTTTGAATTCCAAGACCCTCTTCAAAGATTCAGTCCTATAATCTAGGTTGACCCTTCTAATTCATTATTAGAATTACCCACTTGTGATAACTTGCCAGCCATCCTTATTTTGGATAACTGGTACTAATTAGCTATAGATAAAAGCACGATCATATTGTTGTGATTGCTCCCACAGCCAAGCAGACATTTTTAAAAAAAGTTACATCCTTGGGAGTGAATCATATCTGAGCAACTCTTCAAGAGGAAGGTAACAATAAGACTTTTTAATCGTTCCTCCCCACACTGTGGGTACTAGGCCATTGCCTAAGGAAGGATTCTGCTATTATTTATTAAAAGATGTGTGTATCTCAGTTCCTCATTTCCATTAATTGGATCAATTGCATTAAATAGTGTATAAACTTGTTGTCCAGACTGTGATAGATGTTCTCTCAAATGTTGGCAAGCTATAATGTTGAAAATATTTTAACCAGATGCAAAATATAATAACGATCCATTCCTTTTAATTAACAATTACATAAACCAAGCATTCCAATGTGTTCTGTTGTAAGTTTTTAAATGGGTGTGGAAATCATTTGTCTTTACTGTTGAAGGAAGAATATTTTGGCTGCTTGTTTTGAATTTGAGTCTTTCACTGACTTTACTGCAGCTGTAGCAGTCATCATATGAGGACCTATTCCATGTAAGCTGATATGAAATGGCATTCAGCCATCGAGGGACAAGGTTTAGGAAATGCAAAACATAAAACTGAAGTCTGTAGAACCTCACAGCATTTTAATTCTGGCATGATGTAACATGTTGAGAGGAATTGGGAGGGAGAAATGAGGAAGTGGGAGGGATAAAAAAGGAAGTGCTTTGTTTACTGTAGAACAATGATGTGAAAAATGCAACCTGGTGTTAAGCAGTAGTCTAGACATGGAAAATGCAAGCAGACTCCAACTTGGTGTGTCTCCTAGTCACATAGGCTACATTAACAGAGACAACTGTACTCTGTGCCAGATCATGATAATCCATGCTGCAATTTTCCAGGAAAAGAAAACAAAAAAAGTTTCCTCATCTATTTTGTTTAAATGCCTTATAGTCTTTTTAGAACATTTAAGCATTTAGATTTTGGAGAAATAAACAGTGAGTGTTGAATTACTGACCCTGATGTGGACTATGTACTTACGACATTGTGGCTCCCAACCACAACTTTCAAAAGCACCAACAGTAATCTTTGTTCTCAGACCTTAGGTTTTCCAACAACCATTTTTATTTTCCATCTCCTCAAGTACATTGATTAGATTTCTGTTGATGCTCAGTACAACTTGAGTTATGTTGGGTGATACATATCATTGGAGGGGTGGCACAGTGGCTCAGTGGTTAGCACTGTTGCCTCACAGCACTAGGGACCCGGGTTTGATTCCCGCCTTGGGGTACTGTCTGTGTGGAGTTTGCATATTCTCCCCATGATTGCTTGGGTTTCCTCTGGGTGCTCCGGTTTCCTCCCACAATCCAAAAATGTGCAGGTTAGGTGGATTAGCCCTGTTAGAATTGTTCACAATGTTCAGGGATGTGTAGGTTCAGTGTATTAGTCTGGGGTAAATGTAGAGCAGTTGGGGAATGGGTCTGTGTGGGTCACTCTTCAGAGGGTTGGTGTGGACTTGTTTGGCCAGAGGCCCTGTTCCCACACTGTAGGGTTTATATATGAGAAGAGGAAAATCTGATATCCTCCATGAGACTGCCTTCTCTCCCTTTTACTTGATTTCTTTTACTTAACAGCTAAGGTTTAGAAGTTGGGCCTGCTGTGACATATTAGTAGTCGTCCAAGGCACCAAGCTATCTCTTACTTTCTTGTAGATCTACTTGAGCACTCTATGACCTGACAATATGTATCTGATTGATTGATTGTCTTAGTTATGTTGAATACATCTTCGTTCCTTGTAGACATTCAGATCTATCTGATAAAATGTTCCAAACTAGATACTGTTGAGAGTCTTTTGATTTTATATGCTTAGCATCTTTTTACATGTCTAATGTCACAGTAACTGTAACTGTTGACCTGAGGTAATTAGTGATAGTCTGTGAGCGACCATTGACAACTATCTGTGAAGAAGAGTTAAGGTTCAAACCATTTATTGTTCCTAATATAAGTCCCTATTGACTGTGCATGCACATTTACATGAATTTATATTTGTGTGCAGAGTTCTTTTGTCCTTTTGATAAAATTTAAATATTTAGAATATGAGATTGTGAGCATCCCTATTGTTCATAAACTTGCTGATCCAACTTCTGCCCATTTCCGATACTGCTTCAAATCCTATTTACTTCCTTCTTGCTGAAATACATTGTATTGCAGCATCTTATTTTAAAATCCTCATGTTCCGATCCATCTATGGTTTGTAACCTTCCAGCCATAGAACATACCCCATCTAGAACCCTAACTTTTTACACCCCAGTCCAACACCAGCATCTCCAAATCAATACAAAGTAAAGATCACACAACACCAGGTTATAGTCCAACAGGTTTAATTGGAAGCTCCTTCATGAGGTGGTTGTGACCTATTGGACTATAACCTGGTGTTGTGTGATTTCTACTTTGTATTGATCTTTTGTACAACCTACCCTTTCCTCTCAGACCTCTGCTTTAAAATTCATTCTTTAAGCCTTCACATTTTCCTCTGCTTTTAAGAGCTCCATCCCCTCTGCAGCCACTTTTAAAAGCCAAGGCTCAAGCATTTATTCACCTCCTTCAGCATATACTTTAGTTTTCTTAATCTAAGTATATTTTTATGAAGAGCCATGGAAGCAGTGCTGTGAAACTTGTACTTTCAAATAAACCTGTTGGAATATAAGCTGGTGTTGTGAGTTTTAACTTTGTCCACCTCAGCACCGGCACCTCCACAGCATACTTTTCTGTAGTTAAGGTGACTGTCACATGTGAAGGCAACTCCCTGGCTCATTGTCTGTTGATGCCTCATTCTTCATTCATTAGCAGCTTTCATTCTTTCATTCTTAGCAGCTGAGGAGGAGCATCCCATTCTACCTGATCTGGAATGGGAATTGGACGTATGCTCAATGTGGCTTTGAAATAGTGTCTCACTAACTTAATTGAATTTTTGAATAAGTGACAAAGAAAGTTGATGAAGGCAGATGTTAAATATGTGTGTGTGTGTATGTGTGTGTGTGTGTGTGTGTGTATGTATGTATAGAACATAGAACGTTACAGCGCAGTACAGGCCCTTTGGCCTTCGATGATGTGCCGACCTGTCATACCAATCTGAAGCCCATCTAACCTACACTATTCCATGTAAGTCCATATGCTTGTCCAATGACAACTTAAATGTACTTCAAGTTGGCAAATCTACTACCTTTGCAGGCAAAGCATTCCATACCCTTACTACTCTCTGAGTAAAGAAACTATCTCTGACATCTGTCCTAAATCTATCACCCCTCAATTTAAAGCTATGCCCCCTTGTGCTCGCAGTCACTATTCTTGGGAAAAAGGCTCTACCTGTCCACCCTATCTAGCCCTCTGATTATCTTATATGTCTTTATTAAGTCACCTCAACCTTCTCTCTAACGAAAACAGCCTCAAGTCCCTTAGTCTTTCCTATTAAGACCTTCCCTCCATAACAGGCAAATCCTAGTAAATCTCCTCTGCACCCTTTCCAAAGCTTCCAAATCCTCCTTATAATGCGGTGACCAGAACTGTACACAATACTCCAAGTGCGGCCGCACTAGAGTTTTGTATAGCTGTAGCATAACCTCATGGTTCCGGAAATCGATCCCTCTATTAATAAAAGCTAAAACACTGTATACCTTCTTAACAACCCTGTCAACCTGGGTGGCAACTTTCGAGGATCTGTGTACCTGGACACAGAGATCTCTCTGCTCGTCTACACTATCAAAAATCTTATCATTAGCCCAGTACTTGCATTCCGGTTACTCTGACCAAAGTGAATCACCTCACACTTGTCCGCATTAAACTCCATTTGCCACCTCTCAGCCCAGCTCTGCAGCTTATCTATGTCTCTCTGTAACCTACTACATAAGTCGTCACTATCCACAACTCCACTGACCTTAGTGTCGCCTGCAAATTTACTAACCCACCCTTCTACGCCCTCATCCAGGTCATTTATAAAAATGACGAACAGCAGTGGACCCAGCACCAACCCTTGCGGTACACCACTGGTAACTGGACTCCAAGATGAACATTTCCCATCAACCACCACCCTCTGTCTTCTTTCAGCAAGCCAATTACTGATCCAAACTGCTATATCTCTCTCAATCCCATTCCTCCACATTTTGTACAATAGCCTACTGTGGGGAACCTTATCGAACACCTTGCTGAAATCTATATACACCACATCAACTGGTTTACTCTCTTCTACTATATATACACACACATATGCATACATGTATGTGTATATTATTAAATACTACATATCTATTGCATATTATATGTCTAGTTATATTCTATATCTATTTATATTATATATTATGGGCTTCAGCAAGGCGACTGATTAGCAAGGTTAGATCACAAGAAATCCAGAGAGTGCTGGCCATATAGATACAAAATTGGCTTGAAGGTAGGAGACAGAGTGGTGATAGAGGGTTGTTTTACGGACTGGAATGCTATGACCAGCGGTGTGCTGCAAGGATCAGTGCCAAGTCCACTGCTTTTAGTCATTTATATAAATGATTTGGATGTAAATATAGGAGGAATGATTAGTAAGTTTGTAGATGTCTTTATTGGTCAGTGCATTGAGTATAGGAGTTGAGACATCGTGTTGCAGCTTTACAGGACATTGGTTAAGCCACTTTTGGAATACTGCGTATGATTCTGGTCTCCCGACTTTTGGAAGGATGTTGTGAAACTGAAAGGGTTCAGAAAAGATTTATGAGCATCTTGCCAGGGTTGGAGGGGTGGAGCTGTAGGGAGAATCTGAAGAGGCTGGGGCTATTTTCCCTGGAGCGTCAGAGGCTGAAGGATGATCTTATGGAAGTTTATAAGATCATGAGGGGCATGGATAGGGTGAATACCCAAGGTCTTTTCCTTGGGCTGGGGGAGTACAAAATTAGAGGGCATAATTTAAGCTGTTTAAAATGAAAGGGGAAAGATTTAAAAGGGTCCTAAGGGACAACCTTTTAATGCAGAGGGTCATGCGTGTGTGGAATGAGCTGCCAAAGGAAGTGATGGAGGCTAGTACAATTAAAATGTTTAAAAGGCATCTGATGGGTATTGACGTAGGAAGGGTTTAGAGGGGTATGGGTTAAATGCTGGCAGATGGAATTAGATTAATTTAGGATATCTGATCGGCATGGATGAGTTGGACCGAAGGCTCTGTCTCCATACTGTACAGCTCTTTGACTCTATGACACCAAAATTGATGGTGTGGTAGACAGTGAAGAAGTTTAGCTGAGAAATAATGGATCATTGATCTGATGGGCTGAGTAGCAGCAGATGGAGTTTAATTTAGATAAATGTGATTTGTTGTATTTTGATAAGGCAAATTAGGGCAGGACTTAAACACACAATGGTACGGTCCTGGGAAGTCATGCCAAACAAAGAGACATTGGGCTGCGGGTTCATAGTTCCTTGAATGTGGAGTCACAGATAAACAGGGTAGTGAAGGCAGCATTTGGTACACTTCCCTTTATTGGTCAGTGCATTGAGTATAGGAGTTTGGGATGTCACGTTATGGCAGGACATTGGTTAGAGCACTTTTGGAATACTGCATGCAGTTCTGGTCTCCCTGCTATAGGAAAGATGTTGTTAGACTTGAATGCAGAAAAGATTTACAAGGATGTTGCTCAGGTTGGAGGTTTTGAGTTATAGGGAGAGGCTGAATAGGCTGGGGCTATTTTCCCCAGTGCATTGGAGGCTGAAGAGTGACTTTATAAGAGATTTATAAAATCATTAGTGGGGTGGACAGGGCAAATAGCCAAGGTCCTTTCCCTAGGATAGGGGAGTCCAAAACTGGAGGGCATAGGTTTAAGGTGAGAGGAGAAAGATGCAAAAGGGACCTAAGGGACAAACTTTTCACACAGTGGGGTGGTATGTGCATGGAATGAGCTGCCAGAGGAACTGTTGGAGGCTGGTACAATTACAGCATTTAAAAGTCACCTAGACGGGTATGTGAATAGGAAGTGTTGAGAGGGATATGGGCCAAATGGGGCAAGATTAATTTCGGTTATCTGGTCACAGCATGGACATGTTGAACCATCTAGATGTGAATTTAAATTATTGTTGACCTCAAAAGTTGTTCACGGAGAATCTTTTTGCTGCCTCAGAATTTCTCCTTGCAACTATTTGTCTACAGATCTCCCATTTTCTCACTATTTATTTTCGAAGCTTTATCCTGTTACTGACCATTTGAGTTCCAGTGAATTTTCATCTTAACTCATGTTTCCCTTTGTCATCATGACATTTACTGTTCTGACTGCCATGAGAAACTGCTACCTATGCACAGCACCTGGTTGCTGCAGTTCAGATTGTAACTTCTAAAAAGCTGTTCCGGTTGAGAAACTGTACTGGGACTGACACCTACCAGTTTAATTAGTCAGTTTTGCAGACTATATGTTTTAATGAGATAGTCTCTCACTGAAATATGAACATACAATGCTTCAGATTTGTGATTAACAATAAAATAGAAGATTATTATTCAAGAGAAATGAAGATGAATTTGAATAAACCACGCTATTTACATATAACTCACTTTTAAAGATGTAGAAACACAGTAAAAATATAATCTTAATTTCAAAAGCACCCCTTTATAGTCCCCACACCAAATAGAACTTCTTTCTCTATCACCCCTCTTAGACTGCGGCTTTGACTCCACGTGTTGAGTATGTGATAGCCTCTTCCCTGATGCTTCATACAACTGTGATGTGGAGGTGCCAGTGTTGGACTGGGGTGGACAAGGTCAGAAGTCACACGACACCAGGGTTATAGTCTTAACAGATTTATTTGAAATAACAAGCTTTCAGAGCACTGGTCCTTTGTCAGGTGAAGACTCTGATGCAACAATAACTGTTGTGGATCTCAGACTGAATGTTAACAGCTTTGAGGAGCCTCTATATCTTTGTTTTCGGTACTGGTGTTTGTTACCCATAGATCAGATATTTTGAGACCCAGCTGCTGCAAAAAAAGCCAGTGGAAAGGAATATATCTGTGTTGTGTAAAAAGAAAAATTCCGTTTTGAAAAATCCTAAACACATTGAACTCCACTCGAAAGCCTCTTTCCAAATTCAAAAGCCAAAAGTGCCATCCAGCCATCGATTGAAGGCCTCCTTTCAGTGCTGACCCCCCTAAGAAAAGTGTATTGTGAGCTGTGAACACTTGAAACAGGAATGAACTTCAATCTGGAGTAAACTTTTAAGTCAGTAACCATGACTGCTAAAAGTCCGATGGCTTGTCCCTTTTCTTAAATGATAGGATACAGAAAGCATTTTTCCATGTTACATTATGTCTGATTTCTTATAATATGGTAGCTTAATAATTCCTTTAATTTTTTTTTCTCTTACCCCCCCTTTGAGATGCATCTAAGGAGATTGGGATACTTTGCCTATGGTGCTAGTTAATGTAATTGGTATTTTGTGTTTCTTTTTAACTAGATCATTAGTAATATTCTTATTATTGTCACCAAAGATAATCATGATGGCAATTTTTATTAATTCATAAAATATGCGTGATGCTTTGCTGAAGTTGATCTTGGCCTCAACTCCAATTTCTTTCTGCCCCCAAGATCCTTAACTGCCTTGTCAACCAAAAATATATCATGGGCATCAGTATTTTGTCTTACAGGAATTTTATAAGATATTGTTATTGTTTGTTTTATTTTGAATGAATTGTGATATCATTAATGTTCCCAAATTTAATTTTAGTGATGGGAGAAGAAAAGACATGTTATTCCTGATGAAGGGCTTTTGCCTGAAACGTCGATTTTGCTGCTTCTCGGATGCTGCCTGAACTGCTGTGCTCTTCCAGCACCAGTAATCCAAAATCTGGTTTCCAGCATCTACAGTCATTTTTTTACCTCTTGGAACTACCAACCTAGACAGTTGTGCTTTTGTCAAGCATGTTGTCTGTTGAGATCTATTTGTGGTTAAACTTTTACAGTGTATTTTTTTTACCATTTTAAAGTAGTTTCCTGCCATGACCAATGTCTACCCAAGGAGGAGGGACCTGCAACCTGTCCTATAACATCAGAAATTGTACAAATTCTGGATAACTTGCTAGTATTTGTCTATGTTTGGAGCAGTGGAGCTGCGTGCACGTAATCTCCTGATTGTTTGTTTAGTTTGAGGTGTGAGGGTTGGGGAATTGAGAATTGTGGTCCACATCTGTGTCAATATTTGAATGATGTATTCCACTGGATTACTTTCCTTTCAATCTTTGCCTGTTAAGCATTTCAGTACTAATATATAGAGCTAGGTTTTTGCATTGAAGCGCAGGAAGAAGGCTTTGTGTTTCTGAACAATATGAATAACTGATCAACCAGTTGTAGTAAATGGAAGCCAGAAGGTTCCCTAAAGGAAGGGAGGGAAAGTAAGAGAACAGTTTGAAATGGGCAGCTCATGCACACTTTTAAACTGGCTGGCTATAGAGCATCTAATATTGGCAGCGACTGAGGAGCCGGTTTCCTGCTCGGCTGGCTTATTGAGTGGTGTAAACCAATGGAAAGAAAAATTAATTCCTTACTTGTACAAAGAAAAGTATTAAATTGGAGAATCTCTTACAGCACCACTAATCACACAGCATTATATCTGTCTCTCTGTCTAGTGTTTTGAAATGTTTAGCTGAGCAACAGTACTTTTCAGTTGAATTCATTAATATGTAATTTTTCAGTACAATATGCAAAAAAATGTTTTATATGCTTGGGATGAGGGAAGGAATCACTATTTTGTTTTTTCAAGTCATAAAAGTATATTAATGTGTTAAAACATTTGCACGTTCGTAGACATTGTAGCAGAAGTTGGCTTAATTGAAACTGATGTGCTTGTAATTAAATGCTACTTAGTATTTTTCTTTTGGAATAATAGCTATTAACATTAATTAGAAAAAAAACCGTGCTTGTGCCTGCTAAATTATTACTAATATTCAAATTAGACAGCATGCAAGAACAGCATTATTTTAACAGTCTTGCAGAGTATAAATGTGTTTTAGTACTTCCTTCATTTAACACAATTGCAAACCCTAATTATTCAGCTATACAATAT
The DNA here is from genome assembly GCF_037043375.1 of Chiloscyllium plagiosum. Taxonomy (NCBI): domain Eukaryota; kingdom Metazoa; phylum Chordata; class Chondrichthyes; order Orectolobiformes; family Hemiscylliidae; genus Chiloscyllium; species Chiloscyllium plagiosum. Next base: position 51,928,320 of record NW_028270163.1, on the reverse strand, counting down.
GTAACTATAAAGCTCAGTAATGTACTGCTTATAATATACTACTGTATGCCATTAGAAAATTGGAGACATGGAGTGTTTTTGTCTGAAACAGTTTCATTCCAGTCATAAGTGTAATTGGAATGCAGTTGGTCTCTGGAGGAGGGAAGGGGAATCTGGCAATAAGAGCAGTTGAGAGCATTATTCAGATTAGAATGTAGCTAGTCATTCATTATTACTACACACGTTAGTACAGTGTATCATTGTGTTTCCACAGCTGGGACTTGTTTAAATTGTCCGATTATGTGATAGAGTAAAGACGTGCAGCTGTTGTCCAAGTTCACAAAAAAGGTTTTAATACTTTTAATCAAATACCATTGCCATCTAATTATTATAAGACACAATTTTACATCAGTTTTTTTGGCTTTTGTGTTTTTAAGTGAACTGATGAGTGTCTGAGAAGCTTATTGGACCCTTAAAAATGTGAGTCATTAACTATGACATCAGAATTGCACTCTGAATGTAATAGTGCGCTATTGTTAAAAGGAAATTCTGATATATAAAAATCTTAAGTCTGTTATTTTTGCCATAGACAAGCAAAGTTTAAAATTGCTTGTTATAAAAGAAAAATTGAGTAATAATTGTTTATGTATTACTTTTCTTGACCTACATAATTTACGATTTGAAAACGTCTGTGATGGACTGGGGTGTACAAAGTTAAAAATCACACAACACCAGGTTATAGTCCAACAGGTTTATTTGGAAGCACTAGCTTTTGGAGCACTGCTCCTTCATCAGGTGGTTGTGGAGAATAAGATTGTAAAACACAGAGTTTATAGCAAAAGTTTACAGTGTGATGTAACTGAAATTATGTATTGAAAAAGACCTGGATTGTTAGTTTCAGTTCTTTCATATGTAAATCGCAAAACCTTTTTTAAAAGTTGCATTCTCAAGTAAACTTTAGCAATTGGTGTCATGTTGGCCCAGATAATGTATTGAGGTGTTAGCTCCATTTGTGAGGCTGTCTGTGCCACATTGGTCAGACTGATTCTAATCTAAAAAATGGATTTACAGAATCTTACATGGATTCATGCAGTTTTTGAGCAAGTAAAATGTAATTCTGCAAGTACAAATTCGCCCCACAAACTTGTGCATGTGTGTGTGGTGAGGGTTATGAGTGCGTGTATGTGTGAGAGTGTAAAGGGGTTTAAGTCTTGTGTGTGTGTGTCTGTCTGTGTCTGCCTGCCTGCCTGCCTGAACCAGGACCTTGGGTTCATGTCACACTGGAGGTGACCCCATTGCACTGTATACACACACACACACAGACAGACACTCCTACATACATCCACATGCCCACACACCCACGCAGACCTTCTCTCATACACTCACACACACACACACACACACACACACACTCCCACACACACTCCCACACACACTCCCACACACACTCCCACACACACCCTCTCACAGACTTAAACCCCTTTACACTCACTCTCACATACAGACATCCTCTCACAGGCACTCATAATCCCTCCCCCATACATACTCACGTGCACACATGTGCACATACACATATACACGATCCCCTCCCAGCGCCACACACCTCCCTTTATCTCTCCATCTCTGAGGCTCCCAGCCTCATTCCTGAGGAAGGACTTTTGCCTGAAACATCAATTTTCCTGCTCCTCAGATGCTGCCTGACCTGCTGTGCTTTTCCAGCACCATACTCTTGACTCTAATCTCCAGCATCTGCAGTCCACATTTTTACTTGATTAACACCCTATCTACGAGCGTAAATTTCCCATTTAAGTTCCCCTTCAAGTTACATGCCAACCAGACTTGGATGTATACCATCAGTTCCTTCTTTGCCTTTTGAGCAAAATCTTGGAACTCTCTACCAATTCTACCATGTAAGTACTCACGCCACACAGACTACAGGAATTAAAGGAGGTTTTACCTCCATCTGTGCAAGGGGCAACTAAAGATGGGAAATAAATGCTAACTTTGCCAGTGAAGGTCTATAATCCTGTGAATGAATTAAAAAACTCATTTTTGTGATCTGTTGATGTATGAAGCTGACTTCTGCTTATTCTCCTATTCCTGGAATGCAGTGGGCCAAGAGATGCCTGTCTCAGAAAATGCCTGTATCTGCTCTGGAAGAGTTCACTGTGGATGATTTGTGTGTGAATTATTTGGCTTGTTAAATCCTCTCCCATAACTTCACAAATGAAATCAGGAATTTCTTTGTAACTGTAAACTGAGGATCGGTCAGCTCCGTAGCTGGCAGCTGGTTTAAGATGCAGAGGGACGCCAACATCATGGGTTCAATTCCTGTACCAGCTGAGATTACTACAAAGGACCTGTCTTTTCAACTTTACCCTTTTGCCTGAGATGTGGTGACCCTAAGGTTAAACTCGCTACTAGTTGTAATGAGAAAGCAGCCCTTTTGTCCTCTGGGATTATGGTGACCTAATGTATTGTGCTGGAAATGTCAAGGTTGTATGACAGAATCCCATCTCACATAATGAGGATATTGCTGAGGTACTTGAGATCATCAACAGTCCAGTCAGTAAAAATCAGCTTCAGAAATGGAGGTGAAAATAGGGAGTACGATATGCTTACTGGAAATATCGAGGTATTTTCATTAAATGAACTGTCTTACATTTTATACTTTGAATTGAGAATTTTACCACATCCAAATGTTGTATGATGTTTAACATGGAAGGGAAAGCGCAAGATTTGGCTGCCTTATGTTGACAACCGAACATGTGTTTGGCTTTCAGTAATTTACCTGATAGACTAAAAGTTAGGTTTGATTAGAAGTCTTGTTATCATGAACATTTTGATGAAAATATGGACCTAATTTGAGATTTCACATGAGAAACTGAATTGACTGTTAATTTCTGTTTTATTTTAAGTCTACTATTCATAGTTGATGCCCTGGTATTACATAATGAATTTTCACTTCATTAAATAATACAGACCGAGCAATGGTGGTACGATTTGAACCCTAGTTTTAGATCACCCTACAGGATGGAAGACCCTTTTGACATCTATATGGTCAAATCCCCTTAGGATCTTGTTTCAATTAAATAATCGCTAATTCTTCTAAAATCCAGAAAATTAACAAATTTATTGGAGTTCTTTTGAAGAAGTGACTTGTGCTGTAGATAAAGGGGAACCAGTGGATGTTTTATGCTTAGATGTCCAGAAGACATTTGATAAGATGTCACGTCAAAGGTTATTGCGAAAAATAAAAGCTCATGGTATAGGCAATAAAATATTGGCATGGATAGAAGATTAGAAGCCTAACATGAAGCCTGTCTAGCTTTTCCTCATAAGACAATCTGCTCATTCCAAGTTTTGCTCCAGTGAACCTTTCCTGATTTGAACCCAACACATTAACATTCTTCTGTAAGTATGATCGTCAGTACCGTACACAGCCTCCAGTTTGCAAAGAAGGGCTTTTGCCCGAAACGTTGATTTTCCTGCTCCTTGGTGCTGTGCTTTTCCAGCACCACTCTAATCTAGAATCTGGTTTCCAGCATCTGCAGTCCTTGTTTTTACCACAGTCCTCCAGATGCCAATGCTCTGAAAAACAGAAGCATAACCTCCGTACTTTTGCATTCAGTTTCCCTCTCAATAAAACACAATTCTGTTAGCTTTCCTGATCACTGTACCTGCATACTAACTTTCTGTGATTCATGTACTTGACATCCACATCTCTACATCTCCGAGCTATGCAACCTCTTGTTGTTTATATAATATACTTCTATTATATTCCTTCTGCCAAAATTAACAATTTTTCACTTTCCCATATTTCTCCAATTGCCAGCTCTCACTCACTTATTGTATCTATATGCCTTTAAATGCTCTTTACGTCCTCTTCACAAATCACTTTCTTAATTATCTTTGCTGTCCCTTCATTCAAATCATTTGTATAAATTGTAAAGAGATGAGGCCCCAGCACTAACGTCTGTGGCACACCACTTGGGCATTTTTCAGGCTGGCAGGATGTCACATTTATTCTTAGTGCTTCCTGTTAGGCTTCTAATCTTCTATCCATGCCAATATTTTATTGCTGACACCATGAGCTTTTTTTTTGCCATCTGAATTTTCTAGTCATACAGTCATAGCAACGTACAGCATGGAAACAGGCTCTTCTGTCCAATTCGTCCATGCCGACCAAATATCCCAACCCAATCAAGTCCCACCTGCCAGCACCCACCCCATATCCCTCCAAACCCTTCCTATTCATATACCCATCCAAATGCCTTTTAAATGTTGCATTTGTACTAGCCTCCACCACTTCCTCTGGCAGCCCATTCCACACACATGCGCCCGCGCCCCCCGCCCCCCCCCCCCCCCCCGTGAAAAAGTTGCCTCGTTGGTCTCTTTTATATCTTTCCCCTCTCACCCGAAATCTATGCCCTCTAGTTCTGGACTCCCCTACCCAAGTGAAAAGACCTTGACTATTTTCCCAATTCATGTATCTATCCAACTGTCTTTTAAACATTGTTATTGTACCTGCATCCATTACTTCCTCAGGGAGTTCATTTCACACGTGAACCATCCTCTGTGTAAAATAATTTGCTTCTCGTGACTTGTCAAAATCTCTCTGTCTCATCTTTAAAGATGTGCCCCCTCATCTTGAAATCCGCAATCCTAGGGAAAAGACAACTACCATTAACTCTCTCTATACTTATCATTGCAGTCAGTTCTGCTATAATGCGTATTTCTTCAATGCAAATTGGCTTTAATGTGATTGAAGAATTTAGACCATTATTTGTAGAACGTGAACTTTCCTTGTCTGTATTGGCTATAATGTGATTCCAGCCCCATTTAGTTTAAGTGGCGTGGTTATTGCGTGATTTTTCTATAATGTGAGATCACACGAGAATGGAACTATCATGTTAGATCGGACCCGACTGTATTTTATAAAGTTCTATCAGGTAACTTCTCAACCTCCTATGCTTCAGTGATAAAAGTCCAAGCCTATTCAGCCTTTCTTTATAACTTGAACCTTCCATACTCAGCAACATCCTGGTGAATATCTTCTGAACCCTCTCCAGTTTGATAATATCCTTATGTAACTGGGCGACCAGACTGGATCCTTGTTCTTTACAGGCTAGCAGCCAGCACCATCATCCACCTTGGAAATGGACACAAAAGTAGCAGAACCAGCGGAAGGGAAATCTGATTGCATGTATGATGTTGTAATAGGAAAATTAAATTGTGAATCTCGAGTAGTACATGACCCTGGGAGTGGTGGCGATGGAACTGTATTATGGCGGTATGGAACGGGAAGGGATGATACTAGTTATGGCAGCTCTGTCCTGCTCTGCCATCCAGAGAATTGATATAAAGAAAGAAAACCAGTCGATTAATATGGACCCCAGGAATTATTATGTGTAATCAAGCCCAAATCAGTGGTTTAGGGCAAAAACCAGTAAAGTTTGTGTGTGGAGAAAAGGGAGTGGCAATATACTTTGCATGAATAGAGTATTCTAAATTACCTGCAAGCTATATACCCATGAGTCATTGTGCATTTAATGTAGGTATGAACTTGAAAGAGCAAACATTGAAATGATTAGTAAATGGTTTAAGCAGGCTGCGTGGTGGTCCCCTTTATATAGGGTATAATAATTCTCCGGGCATAACTTACATTACCAATGTCACCATTATAAGTGAAAATGTGACCATGACTCAGTCCAAAGAGGTCTGGACAGGAGAACTGAAATGTAGTGGAGGCCAGCAAGATCTCTGGGATGAATTAGTCATGGAAGATACAGAAGGAAGTGTGACTCTTGTGCCAGAATATAAATGTGCAGGAAGTTTTTGGCCTGACAGAAGTAAGTCTCCAGATTAAAATCCTCATGAGATCTTGTCAAAAACGGCACAGCAACTGTTAGTATTTCTTCCTTGACACCCTATCCTGCCATGTGGGTACTATCAGGGGACAGTAAGTTACTAAGCTTGGTTTAGGCTTCAGATGAAACTTATAGGTCGCAAACAATTTGGTTCAGTATGAGATTGTTGTTGGAAATGGGGTTGCATTTGTTGGTAAGTACTAATTTGTGATAGAGGTCATAAAGATGAGTTCCTGATACTTAAATGAGCAGCCAATATTGCCAATTGAGTCTAGGATTTTGGCAATGCTAGCCTATACAAAGCAAGTGAAGTTTTAAGAGAAGGCAAGCAAAGCTGATACTGAACCTGTGTCTTCAGATGACAGCACTAAGAGTGGCCTGATGTGAAGGGACTAAGGTTTGCACTTTGGGAGTCCCAAATCCTTGGGATGGGAAAGAGTTTCATTGCTCCAAATGCTCTTAGTCTGAGACCAAGTGGGAATAGTCCTGTAAAAATGAACAATTTTGAAAAATAATCGTTGTTGATCGATGATGTGGTTAAATATGTCAAAGGCTGCAGAAAGTTTGAGAAATGATAATGTACTATTGTCAGTCTTGAAGGTACCAGCCCATGCAGTCCTTGGGGAACTTTGGGTTGTGGCAGTGGTTGAAAACTGACTGGAGAAAATCAAATGTGAAATTGGATTTGGGAGGTGACTACTATTTTAAGGTCTCCATAAAAGACTCTGAGCATGTGAAACTATTGCATTGTGAGTTAAAAGGGGGCATTAAGGAAAGTTGGCTGGTTGGCAATTTGGTCAGAATGGGGAATCTGAGATGGATCCTGCAAGAGGGGAATGGGATGAGCATGAGGTAAGATAGAGACATTGGGAAAGTAATGCAAGTACAGGGCTAAGACAGAGTGAATTCAGGTTGGAAGTAGGGGGAGCATGATGAGGTTTGGCTTAGTGGGCAATAGAACTAGCAGGGGGAGCTGATTGGGTGGTTTCAGTCTCGGTGCAGACACCATCAGCTGAAAAGGTTCTAAGTGAAAAGAATATTTCCTTCCACATTCCAAAAGATGTGGCAGGTCAGGTGAATTGGCTATGTTAAATTGCCCATAATGTTAGGTGCATTAATCAGGGGGAAATGCAGGGAAATGAGTCTGGGTGGGTTACTCTTCGGAGGGTTGGTGTGGACCTATTGGGCCAAAGGGCCTGAGTCTGCACTGTAGGCAATCTAATCTAATAGGTAGTTCCAGCTAAATTTGCAGGTGTATATTAGCAGTTATATGCAATGTTATCTTCTCCCAGAAGATTTTGACATCTTGTTATGTGTACCTTTGGTCAGAAACTATGCATCCTCCAATGTCTTTTTATATGTGAATCTTGATATTGGTTGGCAACATGACAGCTGAGCTTGGATTTTGCATCAATATTTTGATAGTGATCAGAAGTGGAATTCTGCATGCTAGATGTCCTGGGATCAATTATAGTGTTCCTTCTGGAGTCACAATTAAGATTAGCATTGTCAGTGCAACGTTTTATATTAAATGAGTGAGCCATTAGGGAAACTTTGTTCAACGTGCTGATGAACATTTGAAAACGACATTATGTGGCTTAAGTGTGCTACTTTTTCATTTATGTCAACACAGTAAACTGATCTGAATTACGAATGTACATAAATAGTTTAATTTTGCAACCAGTCTGCTCAGTATTCTCTACTGTTCAACCAGTATTCTAGGACCATTTCTCAAATGTAGACATGAGCATGGGCCACCTTGGTCACATCCTAACCTTTAAGTGAAATGAATTTAGGTGGGCAAGGTTACTGGTACATGTCATTTGAAATTTAGACAAGTGGGATGGGATGAGGATGTACAAAATAGTGCTGTCATTGTGGATTTGCATCATGACATTTCTGCGAGAGGCCATAATGTATTCAGTACACTGCATTTAGAAGAGTGGCAGCAAAAAAAAAACTATTTGAAAGAGCTCCCTAGCCTCCAGTCTTTACTAATCCGTGGAATGAAAACAAGACCTATGTTGTTTAATGTCACAACACTGGGTAAATTCTCCTGCTTATTTTAAAACAAGCAATGCAAAAAAATTATCCCATGCAGTAATCTGTAAAAATTCGAGTGGCCGAGAAATATTTAAAGTAAAAATTAACAACTTTATTTCGAGTCATAGAGATGTACAGCATGGAAACAGACCCTTTGGTCCAACCTGTTCACACCGACCAGATATCCCAACCCAATCTAGTCCCACCTGCCAGCACCTGGCCCATATACCTCCAAACCCTTCCTATTCATATATCCATCCAAATGCCTCAAATGTTGCAATTGTACCAGCCTCCACCACATCCTCTGGCAGCTCATTCCATACACGTACCAACCTCTGCGTGAAAAAGTTGCCCCTTAGGTCTCTTTTATATCTTTCCCCTCTCACCCTAAACCTATGCCCTCTAGTTCTGGACTCTCCGATCCCAGGGAAAAGACTTTGCCTATTTACCCTATCCAGGCCCCTCATAATTTTGTAAACATCTGTAAGGTCACCCCTCAGCCTCCGACGCTCCAGGGAAAACAGCCACAGCCTGTTCAGCCTCTCCCTATAGCTCAAATCCTCCAACCCTGGCAACATCCTTGTAAATCTTTTCTGAACCCTTTCAAATTTCACAACATCTTTCTGATAGGAAGGAGACCAGAATTGCACGCAATATTCCAACAGTGGCCTAACCAATGTCCTGTACAGCCACAACATGACCTCCCAACTGCTGTACTCAATACTCTGACCAATAAACGAAAGCATACCTAATGCCTTCTTCACTATCCTATCTACCTGCGACTGCACTTTCAAGGAGCTATGAACCTGCAATCCAAGGTCTCTTTGTTCAGCAACAATCCTTAGGACCTTACCATTAAGTGTATAAGTCCTGCTAAGATTTGCTTTCCCAAAATGCAGCACCTTGCATTTATCTGAATTAAACTCCATCTGCCACTTCTCAGCCCATTGGCCCATCTGGTCCAGATCCTGTTGTAATCTGAGGTAACCCGCTTCGCTGTCCTCTACACCTCCAATTTTGGTGTCATCTGCAAACTTACTAGCTGTACTTCTTATGTTTGCATTCAAATCATTTATGTAAATGACAAAATGTAGAGGACCCAGCACCGATTCTTGTGGCACTCCTCCACTGGTCACAACCCTCCAGTCAGAAAAACAACCCTCCACCACCACCCTCTGTCTTCTACCTTTGAGCCAGTTCTGTATCCAAATGGCTAGTTCTCCCTTTATTCCATGAGATCTAACCTTGCTAATCAATCTTCTTTGTTACTTCTTCAAAAAATTCAATCAAGTTTGTGAGACACGATTTCCCACGCACAAAGCCATGTTGACTATCCCTAATCAGTCCTTGCCTTTCTAAATACATGTACATCTTGTCCCTCAGGATTCCCTCCAACAACTTGCCCACCACTGAGGTCTATAGTTCCCTGGCTCGTCTTTACTGCCCTTCTTAAACAGTATACTTTCTTAAAGTATAACAGAGAATAATTTACTAACAACTATGTGAAAGTCCTTACTCTAACCTATCTTTTACCTTCCCTTCTAAAATACTAGTCCAATAAAAATCCCAATTAAGATTTACAAAACAGCACTTCTTATCTCAAAGCCAGACAGGTTTCGGTTCTTCTATTTGGACTTTCATGTGTCATCTTTTCTTTTTAGGAATTTCTGCGTCACAGGTTACTGATTGAAAAAGGTACTTTTAAGAGAGCTATTTTTCAGGCAGTCTTTTACCTGCTGGGGCTTGGAAGTTCTCCCAACTGTTCAATTTTCCCCGATCTTATACCCCCAAAGTATTGGAGTATTTCATTGGCTTTTAAGATTGTCAATATACTAAATTCAAACCGGATTGGAGTTTGGTATTTTTCAGTGTAAAATTTAAACTGGCCAAATTCAAATTTGTTTTTGTCTCCAAGCAATGAGCTAATCGATATGTTCGACATTGTTACCTTATTAAGAACACTTGGTGCTGGGTCTGGTAGTTCTGTTGCTTTTAACTCTCTTAACGTACATCCACATCTTCATAACTCCTCCTCCCTGCTAAGAAAAAATGAACCATCATAATGAAAAGATGCCTTTTTTTTTCTACATTTTAAACCTACTACCCTAACATGAAGATAACTTTAATATAAGTTCATCTTAACTTCTTCCCATGTACCTGAATAACATTAAATAAAGACAAATCTCCTCTTAACTCTATCAGCTAAATCCGTAATAACGCATCTGCGATTACATTCTTCTGATCTGCAACATGGATGATTTTTAAATTAAAAGCCTGTAACATAAGACTCCATCGCAATAGTCTCATATTCTTATCTTTAAAATGTTCTAGGAATGTAAGCGGATTGTGATCCATGTACACCACCATCTCCGACACATTGTTCGTGACATCCACGTTAAAATGTTGTTAGGCCAGTACCAAATTCAATAGTTCCTTTCCAAATTGGGAGTATTTCCTCTGGTGGATGTTGATCATCTTTGAAAAGTAACTAACTGGCAGTTCAATCCCATGCTTATCTTTCTGTAGGAGTACAGCTCCAACTGCTATGTCACTAGCATCGATGGTGACTTTAAAAGATTTTGAAAGGTTTGGTGTAACTAAAACTGGTTTGGTGATTAATATTGATTTCAAATGACTGAATGCCTCCTGGCATGGTTCTGTTGCTGGTAAAGCACAGCAGGTCAGGCAGCATCCGAGGAGCAGGAGAATCTCCTGTTCCTCGAATGCTGCCTGACCTGTCGTGCTTTTCCAGCAGCACACTCTCTACTCTGAGGTCTACAGATGCTGGAGATCACTTTCTCCTGGCATGGTTCTGTCCACTGAAATTGTGTTCTTCAAATCGGTAAACTGTGCCACTACACTGCTGAAGTTTGGAACAAGCTTCCAAAAGAATGCGCTGAATCTGAAGAATTGAAGCACCTCTTCGAGGTTGGTTGTGGAAATTCCTCAATGCCTTTCGTCTTTACGTACCGTGGGATCAACCTTCCGTGACCGATGTAATGTCCCAAGAACGTCACCTCTGCTTTTGCGAATTCAGTTTTATTTAAGTTTATCACCAGTTTTGCTTCACTTAGTCATTCAAAGAGGTCTGCCAATTGTACCATGTGATCTTTCCAGGACTTACTAAAGATCACTACGTCATCCAAATAGACTGCATAATTTGTTAACCCAGCCACCGCTCTGTTCATGAGTCTTTGGAATGTGGCAGGTGTGTTCTTCATTCCAAAGGGCATCACTTTAAACTGATGTAGCTCATTTGGGGTTACAAACGCAGAAATTTTTTTTGCCAACTCTGATAAAGGTACCTGCCAGTAACCACGCATTAAGTCTGACTTGGTGATGTAACTGGCTTGTCTGACCTTCTCAATACAGTCCTCCAAGCTAGGAATTGGATATGAGTCTGATTTTGTAATGGTGTTAACCTTCTGATAATCCAAGCAAAATCATTGAGTCATGTCTGGTTTGGGCTTTTTCTGGTTTTTTTCATCTTGCATTCATCAGGATAATTCTTAAGAAATATCAAATGTCAAAGGAAAACCGTATTTATACTATATGAGAAGAGAGTGCTGATTTGTTGGTAAGTGAATTCTGGTTGGTAGAGGAGTTACCATGAAGAGAGCACCAGTAGATTGCCACTTTATAATTAACTGCCAAGTTGTATTAAAATTTTATTCCCAGGCAAGTTGACCATGGTCAAAACACTGCCTTCAGAAGTGAACTAGAGAATGACTATCATTTGTTGTGTAGGAATAGGTGCAGTGTGTGTACATGCTCTTTCTGCCTGCAAAGATCCATGACCCTTTGTATTGATGCAAGCAGCTTCCAGTACTTACTAGTAGGCCACGTTGCAAGCCTGACTGACTATTCTAAATTGGTTTTCAGGCCCTTGACTAATCAGAGTCAATCTGCCTGTTGAAAATTTAAACAAAGCTTCGCCGTTAAACTCTGACAGTTATGACTGCCATCAGCTGCATGTGAATGGAGTCTTGCTTAGTTACAAGATTTGATTGTGACTTGCTATCATATCACCTTTGTTCATTAGTCAACTTTATTGAGGTATTTAATCAATTCTGCTAGATATAACACATCTTAAATATTTGTATCTTGAATAAAGACGATCATGATGTGAAATTGCTGTTTTATATTTCCAAGTTTTTTTTAAAGATCATAATCAGGTGGGTACTGCTCTAATCTGTAGGCAGGTTAGACAAAACAAAATATATTTATACATTGACCCTTTAATGGTAAGAATTTAAAGAATGCAAATTATAATGTCTGATGAAAGTGTGGGAGCATTTTTCAGTCTTCCACATTTTAAAAAATATATTATTGAAAAATAGATTTTTAAAAATATTACAACAAATACAAAACAATGCAACTCAAAATAATAGAAAGAAAGAATACAAAAACCCAACCTGCCTTCATGTACAAATGTATAAATATACATTAAAAAATATATAATTAAAAACCCAACTAACTACTTAAATAAATAATAAACAACAACAAACTAACAGATAGCAATAACTCAACTTTGTCAGATAAGGCAGTCATATGTTCGCAGTTCTTTCTCCCTGAATATTGGACTCATAAAACACAATTGTTATGGTTATATAAAAGCTCTTGTTAGTGTGGCAGATAAATCTGTGTCGAGGTATTCCAAAAAGGGCTGCCATGTCTGATAGAAATTCTCAGTTTTGTGGTGTACCATACTTGTGAGAAGATCCAAGGGGATATGTTCAATATGTGCAGGTCGGGTGAATTGGCCATGGTAAATTGCCCATAGTGTTAGGTGCATTAGTCAGAGGGAAATGGGTCTGGGTGGGTTACTCTTTGGAGGGTCGGTGTGGATTGGTTGGGCCGAAGGGCCTGTTTCCACACTGTAGGGATTCTAATCTAATCTAAAAAAGATAACAATCTTCCCCCAACCCAGGCCCAGGGGGTTTTTTGGATATCCAACCTAGCAAGATATTCTTTCTTGCATAGCAAGTGAGGATGTTGAAAAGTGTTTTCTTATGCGCATCTGCAGGGAACACACTGGGCAGGCCAAGACAAAGAGAGATCGGGCCCTTCTGCACCCTTACACCCAAAATTCTCTCCACAGCACTCCAGTATGTTTGAAGCCTACCACAGGACCAGAGACAATGGGTAAGAGTGCCCATACAAACATTGCATTTGGGACATGTTGAAGATACCCCTGGTTTACATTTTGACAAATGGTCCGGAGCCAAGTGGACCCTGTAGAGAATTTTCAAATGTAAAGCATGGGTCCTATTGCAAATTGCTATCTTTCTTGAGTTTTCCCAAATATCTTCCCATGCCTCTGAAGAGACTTCAACGCCTAGCTCTCTCTCCCACACCCTGTAGAGTCGATTGAACTCATCTGAGAGGGCACCCCCCCAATTGATGAAATAAAGTGGTGACAGAAAGTGTAATCTTAGTACTGAGCACACTCCTCTCTGTTGGATTTGTAGCGATCAGTCAAAAATGTAGTATTTATTTGAATAAAATCCCCAACTTGAAAAAAACAGAGAAGGTCCCTGTTAGACAGCTCGTATTTCTGTGCTAACTGATCAAAGGACATCATGGTCTCCCTCAAATAAATCTCCCATGCAAGATACACCCCTGGCTGCCCAATGGTTGAATCCTGAATCTATCATCCCTGCTTGAAAACCTGGCATATCCACTATCAGTGTAAGAGAAGATGTTTTGCCAAACTTGGCCTTCCCTCTGCTAAATTGCCCTCCATTCTTTAACAGTCTTAATAACTATTGGGTTATGGCAGTATTTCCTAACTGTCCTCATTTTGTCCAAAAACAGCAAGCTAGTAAGGGGCACCTTACCTGGAAGGTTTCAATATCTAACCATATTGAAAGGGGGTCCCCAGAGGCCCAATCACTCATGTAGGATAAAAGTGAGCGTAGTTAGTAGCATGTCCAGGAGATCCACCCCCCCCCCCCCCCCCCCCCCACTGTCTGAGAGGCAAATGCAGTTTAGCTGATGTATTGGTGGGCTGCTTACGATGCCAAATGAAAGAGCTGAACCGGCCGTTCAGTCTCCTGAATGTTTGCTTATTGAAAATCAGGGGAGCATCCATATAGGGTATAACAAACTAGGGAGAATATTCATCTCAACAAGTGCTATCTGACCCAACTACGGGACCGGAAGCCCCTCCCATCTTTGAAGGTCTTGTTTGGTTTGTCAAATTTTTTGTCATTTATATAAAATATTTGGATGCGAGCATAAGAGGTACAGCTAGTAAGTTTGCAGATGACACCAAAATTGGAGGTGTAGTGGATAGCGAAGAAGGTTACCTCAGATTACAACAGGATCTGGACCAGATGGGGCAGTGGGGCTGAGAAGTGGCAGATGGAGTTTAATTCAGATAAATGCGAGCTGCTGCATTTTGGGAAAGCAAATCTTAGCAGGACATATACACTTAATGGTAAGGTCCTAGGGAGTGTTGCTGAACAAAAACACCTTAGAATGCAGGTTCATAGCTCCTTGAAAGTGGAGTTGCAGGTAGATAAGAAGATAGTGAAGAAGGCATTTGGTATGCTTTCTTTTATTGGTCAGAGTATTGAATACAGGAGTTGGGAGGTCATGTTGCGGCTGTACAGGACATTGGTTCAGCCACTGCTGGAATATTGCGTGCAATTCTGGTCTCCTTCCTATCGGAAAGATGTTGTGAAACTTGAAAAGGTTCAGAAAAGATTTACAAGGATGTTGCCAGGGTTGGAGGATTTGAGCTATAGGGAGAGGCTGAACAGGCTGTGGCTGTTTTCCCTGGATCTTCAGAGGTTGAGGGGTGATCTTATAGAAGTTTACAAAATCATGAGCATGAATAGGATAAATAGGCAAAGTCTTTTCCCTGGGGTGGTCCAGAAGTAGAGGGTATAAGTTTAGGGTGAGAGGGGCAACTTTTTCACACAGAGGGTGGTCCGTGTATGGAATGAGCTGCCAGAGGGATGTGGTGGAGGCTGGTACAATTGCAGCATTTAAGAGGCATTTAGATGGGTATATGAATAGGAAGGGTTTGGAGGTATATGGGCCGAGTGCTGGCAGATGGGACTAGATTGGTTTGGGATATCTGGTCGGCATGGACTGGTTGGACCGAAGGGTCTGTTTCCATGCTGTACATCTCTATGACTCTAAATAATTGAACAAAATTAGCTTTGAACAGTCGATCCAGAACTGGAGTAATGAATATGCTCAAATACACACAACTCTTCCCCCCCCCCCCTTTAATGGGAATCGATATTTGCCCTCAAGGCTTAGACCCTTTGTAAGACCACCCATAGGCACAGCCTCTGATTTTGCAAGATTAATCTTGTACTCTGAAAAGGTGCCAAACGCACTGTATTGCCAAACGCATTGTATCAGACGAAGCACTGAAATTGTTGGATTTGACAAAAAAATCAGGATATCATCTGTGTAAAATGAAACCTTATGTAATTTTGACTCCACTTCTGGAGTTGATATATTGGGGTCCTGACGAATGGCCTCCACCAGTTGTTCAATCTCCAATGTAAAAAGCAGTGGCGAAAGGGGACAGCCCTGCTGGCTGCCACTAAAAATGTTAAAATTGCTGGATCCTACCCCATTGGTGATGACCGCAGCGAGAGGGTCACTGTGGAGAAACTTTACCCATCTTATAAAGACTTTGTCCAGGCTGAACCTCTCCAGAGTATAGAAAAGGTAGGTCACGCAACTTGGTCAAATGTCTTCTCTGTTCCTAGAGAAATCACCAGTCCCTGTATTGACTGTTGTTGACCTGCTTGAATTACATTAAGCAGCCTCCTAACATTATTGAGGATCTGCGACCCTTTATGAAGCCCGTCTGGTCCTTTTTAACAATGGAAGGTAACACAGTCTCCAGCCTTTACACAAGAGTCTTAGGGAGGATGTTAAAGTCCCCATCTAAGAGTGAAATGGGCTTGTACAAAGCACAGTCCTCCAGGATCTTCCCTTTTTAAAGAATAAACAAAATATTTGCTTCTCTCAGAGATGGCGGGAGACAATCATGGCTGTGTGAGTCATTAAACATGTTGAACATCAAGCCTGACAGTATGTTTATAAATTCTTTATAGAATTCACTGGGAAGTCTGTCAGGACCGGGTGCCTTTACACTCTGAAGCTGCTTCACAGCCTCCTGCACCTCTTGCTCTGATAAGGGAGCATTGAGAAAAGACTCTTGTTCGGGGGGTCATGTCCGGGAGTGCCAGATCCTTAAAAAAGACTACATTTTGGCCCACCCCTGCTCACAACCCTCAGATTGGTATAAGTTGGAGTAAAATCTCTGGAATGCCATGTTTTTTTATGGAGTTACATGTTAGGTTCCCAGACCCTTCCCTAATCGCCGTAATGGCTTGAGGGGCACTCCTTTTCCTGGTGAGATATGCTAAGTATTTGTCTGGCCTGTCACCATGCTCAAATAATCTTTGCTTTGCAAAAGTAATCTCCTTATTTACTGTCTGTGTGAGCACGGAATTCAATGCAGACTGCAGCGCCGTAATCCTCTATAGCTTGACCAACGAAGGCCTGTCAAAGTAAGCCTTCTCAGCTGCCTTCAACCATGTTTCGAGGAGACATTGCTGCTCACCCTTCTGCTGCTTCCTACTGACAGTGTAAGAAATAACTAACCCCCTGGCATAGGCTTTAGCAGTTTCCCAAAGGATGGATGGGCTACTACCCGAGCCTGAGTTTATGTCTAGGAACACCAACCTGAACCCCTCCACACACATCCACTATTTGTTTAGCTTGTACAGAGGGTATTGGAGGGGCAACATGTCTACTGTGGGATCCATGAGACAGTTAAAATCTCCCCATATAACGATATGCTGGGATTCGAGACTAATCAGTTTAGAGAATGCATCTACCAAACGTTTGAGAGGATAGGCCGGAGGGTAATAAACATTTAAAACACCATATTCGTCCCCATTTATCAGGGCTTTGAGAATTGCAAACCTCCCGTGTGTATCTTTAACACACTCCAGTAACATAAATGGGAGATTCCTTCCAAACAATACAGTCACTCCCCTACTTCTGGTGTTAAAAGATGAAAAGGTAACCCGATCAAAGCCATTCTGCTGTAGTTTCAAATGCTCCCTATCATTCAAGTGTGACTCCTGTAACAAAGCAATGTCCACCTTCTCCTTCCTAAGACTCAAAAGTGCCTTCTTATTCTGAATTTGTGAGTGACTCCCCTTGATATTCCAGGTACTCCATTTAATCAAGTCATTAGCCATAACCTTCTGCAGTATTATTTAAATTCCAGAGAGGAGGAACTCGAACAACAAATCGCCAAGTCTTAGTGTCACAAGATCCATCGAACATAAAAACTACAAAAACTAAAACCACTACTTTTAACAAACCTACAAAACTATCAAAGATTATATACAACAAAAACCAAAAAACAAACTGACATATAAAGCGCCAATGGCGCTGAGTTGGGGAACTCACCCCCAGCCCAAAGGGGCAACTACACATCCCAAAACCCAATTTCCTATCCAGCTGCCAAGACTGCAGCCTGGGCGTTTAAGTACCTGAACTGGGTATAAACTGCCCATAAGTAGGCATCGAGCTAGAGCCGCACTGCAAACACAAACAGAAAAGTAAGAGAATACACCATGGAATAGCAATGTGAATAAAGAACATTTTTTTTAAAGAGAAAAAGGGGTTATTACCCCACCCTTCCTTTGTTATAACTTAGAAATTGAATGTACACATCTCAACTGCTGCCAAACAGTTTAAACCAGATTATTACCAATAAGAAAAGGAAAAGAAAGCCCCAATTGGCCTTCCTCTGCTTTAAAAAAATCAAAGACATGCTCAATCAACACTACTTTTGTACACAGTAAATCGTTCAGATTAGATTAATTTGTCCAGAAAGTCTCTTGCCATCTCTGACATGTGAAAAAGATGTACGGATCCATCAAAGGAGTATCAAAGCACCGCCAGATACCTCAGAGTACTGGATCCCAAGCTCCCTCAGTCTTCTCTTGACACAGTCATAGAATTTTCTTTTCTTGATCACTGCCGCTGAGACGTCCTGGAAGAACATGATCTTAAAGCCCCGGTAAATTAGGGCCTTCGGATCCTTCCTGTGGATTCTGGAAACTTCCACAATTCTCTCCTTATCTCTTTCATGATGAAACTGGACCAAGAGAGGACGAGGGCGTTGACCCAGATGTGATGTCCGCACTGTGACCCGGTGAGTCCTCTCAAACTTCAAGCCTCTCATTCCAGCCTCCAAGTTAAGGAATTTCGGCAACCAGTCCTCAGTAAATTCCACCAGCTGTTCACCTTCCTTACTCTCCGGCAGACCGACGATCCAAATATTTTCTCTCCTGCCACTGTTGTCAAGATCATCCACTTGGTCACGTAAATTATGGACCTGCGTCTCCAGGGCTTGGATCTTATCCTTGGAGGAACTGGTATCAGCTTTCACCACTATGACTCTGTGTTCAACCTCTTCCTTCCTCTTTTCCACGTCTCCCAGCTGCTGTTCATGCTTCTGCAGCATGATAGAGATCGGGGTCAGCTTCTCCTCTGTCTGCTTGCCCAACATCTCATGAGATTTCGTGAGCTCCTTCACCAAGGCCTGGTTGGCAATCGAGTCCAAGGATCCTGCAGGCTGGGCTGCGGGCCTAGCCTCGGATGCTCCTCCTCCCTTCTTTGGCATCTCTGGACGGTGAACACGCAGCAAAGTTGATTTTTCAGAGTTTCCTGGGACTCCACAACCTTTCCAGACTCCCAGGATATTGCAGTGGTTCCGCTTGTGCTGTGGTGCAGAGCTCTGCAACGCGATCCTCCTAGATCGCTGCCATCTTGGATTCCCCCATCTTCCACATTTTGATGTCATAAAACCATCAATTTTATACAAATATTTTTCATTGTAGAAGTTCAGATCTTTCAAAAGGATGTGAATGCATGGGAGGTAGTGCAGAGATTGATACCTGGAATGAACAAGTTATGCTGTGTGGAAAAATTTGTTGGTCTGGGCTTGTTTTCACTGGAGTTTGGAACAATGAGGGATGACTTGGTGAAATATATAAGATCTTGAAAAGTTTTGCGACGTGGACATGAGAAGGATATTTCCTCATGTGGGTGGGTCAAAAGCGAGGGGGCATTACTTTAAAATTGTGTTGTTCTTTTTGCGCGCACAGTTTTCTGAGGGTCGAGAGATTTTGGAAGTCTGTCTCGGAAAGAGTGGAGAGAGGGGTCATTGAATATTTTCAGGGCAGAAGGAGACAGATTCTTGGTCAAAGGTTATATGAAGTACATAAAAATATGCAATGCCAAATATCTAGCAGATCAGTCATGAGCTTACTGAATGACGAAGCAGGCTTGGGAACCAAATAGTCTACTTCTAATTTCATGTGTTTGTATGCAGAAACACAGTGGAGAGTTTTTAGTTTTATTTTGATTGCTGTAAAATTACACTTTGTAAACCTATGATATTTAAAGAATCTTAAAATGTCGTGAAAGGATAAAGGTTATCTTCACTCATCGGTAGTAGGTAACAATGGCTGGGTCAGCATTTATTGCCAATTCCTAATTGCCATTGAAAAAGTGGTGATGAGCTGTCTTGTAATCCATTTGGTGTAGGTGCATCCATAATGCCACTTGCGAGGATTTCTAGGATTTTTGACCCAGAGGGGTTTAGAATTTGGATCATTTAAACAACTGGCAGTTAGAACTATATAATCTTTCTTGCATTCTAATTGGATAGTTCTTTCAAATTCAAGAAGTGTGGCACTGGAAAAATTTGGCCGGTCAGGCAGCATCTGAGCTGCACGCGAGTTAATGTTTCGAGCATAAGCACTTCATCAGGAATGTGGGGAAGGGCTCAAGGGGGCTGAGAGATAAATGGGAGGGTGTGGGGCTGGGGGAAGGTAGCTGGAAATGCGATAGGTAGATGAAGGTGGGGGTGATGGTGATAGGTCGGAGTGGAGAGTGGAGTGGATAAGTAGGAAGGAAGATGGACAGGTAGGACAGTTCAAGAGGGCAGTATTGAGTTGGAGGATTAATATGGGACAAGGTAGGGGGAGGGGTGATGAGGAAACTGGTGAAATTGACACTGAACCTGTGGGGTTGGAGGGTCCCAAGGCGGAAGATGAGGTGTTCTTCCTCCAGGCGTTGGGTGGCTAGAATATGGCAGTGGAAGAAGCCCAGGACTTGCATGTCCTTGACGCAGTGGGAGGAGGAGTTGAAGTGTTTGGCCATGGGACAGTGGGGTTGGTTGGTGCGGGTGTTCTGGAGATGTACTCTGGAACATTCTGCAAGTTGGCGTCCTCTTCTCCCCAGTGTAGAGGAGACCACATCGAGAGCAACAGACACAGTAGATGAAGTGTGTGGATGTGCAGGAAAATCTGCCGGATGTGGAAGGATCCTTTGGGGCCTTGGATGGAGGTGAGGTGGGAGGTGTTGACACAGGATTTAAACTTTCTGCGGTGGCAAGGGAAGGTGCTGGGAATGGAGGATGGGTTGGTTGTGGGCTGGGGGGGAGCGGTGATGATGGGGAGTGGCGTGGGCCTAACTAGGGAGTCATGGAGAGAATTGTCTGCAGAATGTAGATAGGGGTGGGGAGGCAAATATATATCTGGTGGTAGGATCCATTGTAGGTGGCAGAAATGGTAGAGGACGCCACCTACAAACAGAGTACAGCGCATCATCCTTCTCCATTTAGAGACAGTGCGCCAACTTGCAGAAGGTTTCAGAGAACATCTCTGAGACACTCACTAAACAACACCACTGCCCCATGGCCGAACACTTGAACTCCCCCTCCCACTCGGCCAAGGACATGTAAGTCCTGGACTGCCTCCACTGCCAAATTCTAGCCACCCGACGCCTGGAGGAAGAATGCCTCATCTTCTGCTTTGGGACTTTCCAACCACACAGGATAAATGTCGATTTCACCAGATTCCTCATCGCCCCTCCTCCTACCTTAGCCCAGATCCAACCCTCCAACTCAGCCCCGCCCTCCTCAACTGTTCTAACCTGTCCATCTTTGCGCCCATCTATCTGCTCCACCCTCTGCTCTGACCTATCACCATCACCCCCCTGTCCCACCTTCATCTACTTATCGCATTCCCAGCTATCTTCTCCCAGCCCCTTCCCCTCCCATTTATCTCTCAGCCCACTTGAGCCCCCCCCCACATTCCTGATGAAGAGCTTATGCTCGAAATGTCAACTCTCCTACTCCTTGCATGCTGCCGGACCTGCTGTGTTTTTCCAGCCCCACACTTTTTGACTCTGATCTCCAGATCTCATTTTCTCATTTACCTAATCACAACTGTTGCTTGCTTTGAGTAAAAGTATAGTCTGCACTCTTTGCAAAATGTGGTAGTGTTTAATAGTATAATGTTTGTCTGCAGATGGTTTTTAAATAGCTCAACTTTTTTTCAAAATGAAGGAAAATAAACTGTAGAATTTCAGACTTTCCTGAATGTTTGTATATTCATGTAATAATTTTGTAATATATGAAAGCTTTGACATGTGCCTAACAACACTAAAAATAGTACCCAACAGTTGGGGAGTGAGTTAAAGCAGCAGTCAAGGAATGCTGCCGACCATGTGTCTTGCACAAATTAATGTAGAAGATTAATTTGTTTGACATAGTTCGTTTTTGGTTGTCTCATTTGGGAGAGGTTTAGAATTTTGATCATTGTATCATCCGTTGTTGAAAAGCTGGTGTTTGGTGTGCATTTTGTATAATTCCTAAGGAATTTATGATTTAAACTCTAGTTCTCATCTTCCCTTTTTTAAAGTATACAATTTTATAGTTTAAATAAGATTAAAGATATTGTCTAATCAAGCTGCTCGGAGTTGTTATTACCTGTACCTGGAGCAGGTGGGACTTAATCTAGACCTCCTGGATTGTAGTTTGGGAAATTACCACTACACCTCAAGAGCCCCCACAGATTAGATTATAAACGTGCCACCTGTTGTTTCTGGTAGCTCTTCTCAGTTACTGATACATATATAATTTGCAAAATGTTGGTTGCAGTTCAGTGAAAATCAATAAAATGTCACTCCTGAAAAAATAATGCCATCTCAGCTGTTTTAACAGATACTTAAATGACAAATAGTTTGTGAGAATATTGTTCAGGATTTATGTATTTTAAGTAGCAAGATTCAAAACGGTTGCATAAACCAAGATTTGGTAATGAAATCTAGTCTTTTCTTTGGATTTAAAACAAAAGCTATTTTCTGATCAACCTGTTCAGAGATATTATTATAAACCTGTGGAGTAGATGAGACTTGAACCTAGGTCTTCTGACTCAACGGTACGGATATTACCACTGCACCATGAAAAATCAAATGAACCCCTGAACAGGAATTTAAAATCTGGATCCTCTTACTAAATACCTGAAACTCTACCAAATGAGCTATCCACACTTGTTGTTTACTACTTCAATGCTTGGTTAAGAATTTGCACCAATACCCCACCTGGAGTGCTGCTGATTGCTTAGCAGAATTTCTAGACATAATGGATAACAATTGTTATGTAAAGAATTTTTCAAATCTGCTCAGTCTAGCAGAGAGTACTGGAGATTTAGATAACTCAGTCATGATTGGAATTAAATCTCTGGTTTCCAAGTTTAGTGTTGTAAAACAAGCATTGCACAAATTCAGCATTTAACCTTCAACTGGAGTGCTAAAGTTCGCAAATAAATGAATTCATGAAATTGACCACTTAAAACATTTGGGTTTGTGTTACATAGCAAATATGCCTGCATAAATACAATATGGTTAAAATTAAAACCACACCTTTGACATGGTGTGGTACCAGTACATAAAAAAAATCAACTTTTTGTGTTTATTAATCATTTAATAAATATGGAAGAATAGTTTGCAACAGAATTAATTTCATACATTTCATATTTTTTATAAGCAAGATGCACTGAATTGTTCCTGAATTGTTCAGGATCCTTCACGTTAACTTATAAAGAGGGAAATGGGAAGGACTGTTGCTCAGATTGAGCTTACAGCACAGGAGGAAGCCATTTAGCAATATACACACAGACCTGTATAGCTTGGCATTTGTTGTCTTTTGTAAGAGGCGCACACATTACAAATCATAGAATTGTACGGTACAAGAGACCCTTTGGCCCATTTGGTCTGTACCAATAAAACTACTCTAAATCTACACTTGCTTTACTTTCTAGCCCTTGGCCCATAGCCTTGAAAGTTATAATATTTCAAGTGATGATACTTTTTAAAGGGTGTGAGTTTTCCCATCATACTACCCTCTCAGGCAATGCATTCCATTGCTTGGATGGATTGGGTAGTTCATTTGATTAAGCAAAACACCTGTGGTTAAATAGACCTACAAAATGGGACACTATTTTGTTGATAAATATTCAGATATAACATTTTGAACTTAAAATGGGATTTTGTTGATTTTGTTTTCTAAATTGATCAAAAAAGTCAAGAAAGGAATTGAAATTTAACATGAGGGCAAAGAAAGTCAATGGAATTTTTAGTGCAGCATATAAAGAGTTTTTGGCATAGTGAGCCAGCTATTTTTCACGTTAAGTTTGCAGTTTACAAAATGAGGATTTGTTACCTTTTTGAGAACCTGAGTTGATACATTGCCATTTGTGCAAGTAGCTTGTTATTAATATGAGATAAGAATTTGTTGCGAAATATTGTATTCTTGCTGCGAAAACAGTTCTGTAATCAAGTGATTGACCTCTACTACAGTTGATGTTAAGGAGTCGCAAAAGTAACTGAAAATTTTATCGTTGGAAGTGAAACATGTTTTGCAAATATTCTCTCTTTAAAGAGAGAATGCTCATCAATATAATGCCTTATCACATCCATAGGACATCAATTTAACAGTTAAATTTAACATTTTAAAACTAATGAATTAATTTCTGCTATTTTAAAGTAACTGCACGTTGCCTGGGTGAGGGGAGAAGAAGACAGTTGATATGTGAATTTTCAGCCTAAAATGTGCACATTTAATTACTCTTTGCTAATATGTGCCATATTTTCTTTTCCATGCAATCACAAACAGCAAATTATATTTGTATTTTCTTAATTTTCACAATGTAATTGAGATGTTATGAAACTTGCATCTTTGGACCAAAAGTACAGTAAATCTTTATTTGTTCTTGGGATGTGGGCATCTTTTATTTATTGCTCATTCTTAATTGAACTTGAAGATTTTTGAGAGGTACCTTCTTGAACTGTTGCAGTCAATGTGATACATTAAGAGTGCTGTCAAGAAAGGAGTTTCTGGATTTTAACTGATTGACATTGAAGGAGTGGGAAAATATTTGCAAGTCTGAATAACGTATGACTTGGAAGGGAATTTGGCAGTGGTAGTGTTCTGAAGTGCCTGCTGCCTTTTGATTTTCTAGGTATTGGAAATTAGAAGTTAGAAATGTTCTGTCAATGAAACCTTATCCAGTTTCTCAAAGACCACTTTTGTAGATGGTATACACTGCAGTAGTGCTATACTGGCATTGGAGTGAGTCTGTATCTAAAATGGTGAACATGGTTCAAATCAAATGGCCAACATTGTAGCCTTGTATGTACTGAGGAATGCTGCTTTGTTACATTAGAGTGTAACTGGAGTTTGGTGAAAAAGGGAGGAGGTGATTGTTCTTCCTTTTGTCACGTCCAGCTATTTTAACTCATCAGTAACTTACTCAAATACACATGATTTCGAGATGCCGGTGTTGGACTGGGGTGTACAAAGTTAAAAATCACACAACACCTGGTTATAGTCCAATAGGTTTAGTTGGAAGCACACTAGCTTTCGGAGCGGTGGTCAACCACTTGATGAAAGAGTGGCGCTCCGAAAGCTAGTGTGCTTCCAATTAAACCTGTTGGACGAGAACCTGGTGTTGTGTGATTTTTAACTCAAATACTCAGTCTGTGTTCTTTCAGGGCCATTTGGTTCCTGATCTCATTACAGGCTTGGTCCAAACTTGAACGAAAGTGTGGAATTCATGAGGTGAGAGTGATTGCCCTGGACATTGAGAGAGCATTTGACCAAGAATAGTATCAAGGAACTCCAGTAAAATGAAAATTGAGTGATGTACTCTTCACTGGTTCATATCATAGCCAGAAAAACAGAAGATTGTTCTGATTATTATCCAACAATCATTTTAGCCCAAGTATACTGCAGCATGGGCACATCTGAACATTGTGCTCAACCAAATTATCATCAGCTGCGTCGTTACTGATCGTCCTTCCATCAGAAGTCAGAAGTTCACCTAATATACAGTGTTCAGTTCAGTGCCATTTGAACCTTTTTCATTTGTGGGTTGCACAATGATCTGACCAACTGTCCTCTTATTCAGATACATTTCAGTATTGGAACTATACTGGAACAGTTTTAGCTAAGAGCACCTATAGTTCTGGAGCACATGCTCAGCACTATACCCAAGATGTTGTCAAAACCCTCATAGCTTTTGCTGTATTCATTATTCTCAGTCATTTCTTTCTCACCTAGAGTGAATCAAATTGGCTGAGGAGTGGCATCTGTGGTGCTTCAGACCTCAGGAGGAAGCAAAGGAGTGTCATCTACTCATTGCCACTTGCTGAGGATGGTTGTAAATGTTTTGCTTTGCATCCCTCGATAACTTCACCATACTGTAGTTGAACATTGCAATGTTTATGGAGGTACCTCCTCCTATCATTTTATTTAATTATCCACCAGTAGTCACAATTGGATGTGGCAGGACTGCAGAACTTTGATGTGATCCATTGGTTGAGAGATTGGTGAGCTGCTTCTGTTAGTCGAGAGTGTGGAGCTGGAAAAGCACAGCAGGTCAGCAGCATCCAAGGAGCAGGAGAATCGACGTTTCAAGCATAAGCCCTTCAGCAGGAAGGACTGATGAATTCCTGATGAAGGGTTTATACCTGCAACGTCGATTCTCCTGTTCCTCGGATGCTGCCTGACCTGCTGCGCTTTTCCAGCATCATTCTCTCGACTCTGATCTCCAGCATCTGCAGTTCTCACTTCCTCCTGCTTCTATTGTTAGCATGTATGAAATCCTGCATTGTAAGTTCACTGGGTTTGCACCTAACCTTTTTGGTATGTCTGGTATTGCTTTTTACCTACTCTGCTGCATTCCTGATTAAATCAGGGTTGTCCCCTGGCTTATTGGTAGAGTATACTGGACTATAGTGTGACACATTTGTGGTTAACAAATTTATAGCTATTGATGTTCCTGTGCAACTCAGGATGCTTATGGTTAACAATTGGATCTGTTCTAAATCTGTCCCATTTAATATGCTGGTAAGATAACTGAACACAATAGAGAATGTCCTCAATTTAAAGATGGAACTTTGCCTTCACTAGGATCAACTAGTGGCCACTCCTACTGATATTGCTAAAAGTTAAGTGGTGTGATAGCCATAAGGAAACGTTAGCGTTAATATAATTAAATAATTTGAACTAAATAAAGAAATGCCCTTTTGGCATGGCTAATGTTACTGTCACCTTAACCTCTGAAGATGGTGGTGAGAATGTGTATAGGGTATAAGTAAGCAGGGAAAGAGTTAAGTTCTGAGATTCAGCTGACCATGACTCAGATCCAATAAGAACTTCATTAACAATGAGGTGCTGGAAGCAAGGGTAATGGGTTAACAAGGTGGAAAAGCATTAATTATGTAGAGCCATTTAACAATATTGGAAGCATTCAGTATGCAAGGTCAGCGAACAAGGGAAACAGTATTCATTATATGAATCTAGTTAACAAGGCTAAGAACATCATTGTATAACAGTAAAGGGCTTGGTCTCTGCTATCAATACTCGTTAATTGTAACGATCACCCAACTAAGTATATGTTGCCTTATCTGGATGCTTCTCCCTGTAAAATGAGTATATAGTTCATTGAGAAACTGCTGTTAGAGAGAAGACCAGGAACCCATGTCCCTGCGCACATGGGTGATCGTTCTCTCTCTTCAGGGCCTGGCATAAAGGAAGGTAAAATTTCTGTGTCCCTGAGCATTTTGCTTCGATTGAAGGTGGAGCAGGATGACCATGGGATCATGGATCACTAAGATTTGAGCACAATCTGGGGGTATGTTAACTTTGTCAGAAGTGCCTCCCTTTAAGTAAGGGTGTTAAATCAACATGTACATCCAGACTGGAGCATTCATACAGTGATTCTCTAGAGGTTACCATCTCTATCACAATTATGAAAAACAGCAGAAGTCAAGAATTCTCACACCTAAAATGACACGCTTATTTCAAGGGCATTAAAAATAATAAAATATATTTTGTCAGAACTGAATCTAATTGAAACAAAGTAAACCAGTAAATGACCACACGAAACATGAATAAGCAAGTTTGATTTTTCTGTTTCCTGATCAAGTAGATCCCAAGTATCTCTCTGCCTTTGAAATCTAACCAGCTAGGTTATAAGTTTTATATATTTACTTCTGTTTGGCCGAGCAGGAGAAGTCGCCAAAGTTAGTTGGCTGTCAGACGTGTGGAACAAAATTGCATATGAAAGGGATAAAGTGACTAATGTTTTAGACAAGCAAGATTTGCCTTTCCTTTTTTTTAAAAAAAAATGGATTCGGATCAACATTGTGTTGTACGTGCATAGCTAGAGCACATTAGCAGTCAGTTGATTAAAGTCTCTGGCATGCATACGGGTTTAAACGATCACTTTGCTATAAACTAAAACGCGATTTCACGTTTTATAAGTTAATTTATGTTTGTTTAATTTGTTAGCTTTTGTACCAAAATTGAATTGGAAATTAACCATTGCCAATAATTTACTCAAGCTCATTAACACTTCTCATCTAGTTGATTATTTGTCAGTCTATAGTATTGGTTTCAGAAAATTGGTGATATGGACATTTTAGTGCATGAGTTGTGGAATTTGTTGGATCTTGAAGAATTCATTTTTTTTCTCCCATAAAGATAGTGCCTACCTGTAAGATTTATCCCAGACTTTGTGTTAGAGGTGACTTCTCCTTATTTGTATCCAAGAGGCTGTTGCTGAGTGCATAGGCCAGCCTGGGTTCCTTTGATCATTTTTTTTTAAAATAAGGCACCATGGTACCTTTTTTTAAAAAAAGACACCAAAGAGTACACAAAATACTTGGCACATAGTAGCTTTTAAGAAAAAATACAATAGTTATAAACTTATGTTGAATTCAGTTTCTGAGAACTTTTATTTTACACAAACATAGGTGTTTGCTAGGTTACTGTTATACCTCCAATGATTTACAGTTGGCAGCTATTGATTTATTTAATACAAAATTAGCTTCAGTTTTTATTGCCTATCTTCCTTAAAGGAAAGGCAATAAAAGCATCCATATTAACCAAAATCTTAGAAAAATTGAACATTGACTGTTTCATTGACATTTCTGTTCCTTTCTAGGCATTTCCTCAAGGAAAAGAAATTCAGTCAACCTCCCACGTAGAAATTACTTTCCATTTGGAATTATTTTTGGGATTCTGTCATGCTGAAAGCAAACCAAATTCATAAGAGCAGGTTCAAATGTAAATGAATGCCGGCATTGAAATTTATGACCCTTGTGGCTTGGGGTTACAGGATTCAACCACTGGAACTACTTTGCCAGACTGTCAGGGGATCTTTGTACCATAAACCAGTTCAAAATGGGATGGAAAGTGGTTTTGGTAACAAAGATGTTCTGAATTTGTTTTCATACGACATGAACACCAGCCATGAATAACATAATTGAGGTCCATCTACCTTGTGGATCTGTTTTCTAGTTTGTAGCTTAGTGTTAGGAATATACCAAGAGTGGGGGAATGATGAAACACAATAATTAGCAAGAGAATCTTTTTTGGAAAAAAGCAATACATTGATTCATAAGTAGTATTAGATTTAGTTCTGAAAATGGGCAGGAAAAGATGTATAATTATAGGATCATAAGAATCCCTACTGTGCAAATAGAGACCATTGAGTCTGCACTGACCCTCTGAAGAAACCCATGCTAACACGGTGCGAATGTGCAAGCTTCACCCAGTCACCTGAGGTTGTAATCAAACTTGGGTTCCTAGTGCTGTGAGGCAGCAGTGCTGACCACTTTGCCACTGTGCTGCCCCAGTGTATTGGATTGTATAACTGAATTATTTATGAATATTTAAATTTCAAACCAAAGTTTGATAAATGAAGCTGAACTCTTTTTTTCAATGTCTGTCCATTTATGCAATGTATTGAAGAGAAAGATAGTTAAAATCTTGAGGGTGTTTAGAAATCAAAGGATATGTCCAAGGTTTCGGATGAAGATGGGTGCAAGGTGGCTAACATACAGTATAAACTGTATGCTGAACAGGTTCAATGGCCTATTTCTGTAAGTACAAATCAAATGTCAGGACTACTGTTTAATTGTCTCCACCTAAGTTAATTTAAAACACACTGCTAATAAATGCTTGGAAATTTCTCCCCAGTTTGGTTAAAATTTGATCCATTAGAGTCATAGATGTACAACACAGAAACAGATCCTTCATGCCAACCAACAATCCTAACCTAATCTAGTCCCACTTGCCATCACTTGGCCCATATCCCTCTAATTCTTTCCTATTCATATACCCATCCAGCTGCCTTTTAAGTGCTGCAATTGTACCAGCCTCCACCACTTCCTCTGGCAACGCATTCCACACACTCATCACCCTCTGCATTAAAAAGTTGCCCCTTAGGTTCCTTTTATATCTTTCCCCTCTCACCCTAAACCTATGCCCTCAAGTTTTGGATTCCCCCACCCCAGGAAAAATACTTTGTCTATTTATCCTATAAACCTTTATAAGGCCACCCCTCAGCCCCGACGCTCTCGGGAAAACAACCCCAGCATACTTAGCCCCTCCATATAGCTCAAATTCTCCAGCCCTGGCAACATGCTTGTAAATCTTTTCTGAACCCTTTCAAGTTTCACCACATCCATTACTTCAACAATGTATCAGTAGATCAAGAAATAGAAATGCCTGCCAAGCCATAAGTGTGGCAATAACACCATGTTAATTATGTGCATTAATTTTAGTAGAATATATCAGACAGAAGATATCATCTTGTAGTGCAGTGATGAAGTACCTACCTCTGAGCCAGGAGGTCCAGATTCAAGTTCTACCTGCCCCAGAAATGTGTAATAACATCGCTGCATAGGATGATTAGAAAATATTTTGGATGCCATACAGGTAAATGTAATGCCCACGGAAAGCATTGCAGTCTTTCTCTTTTGGCAAAGTTTGAACCTCTGCAATGAATTTCTCAGGGTTAGCATATCTTGGTGCAGCTTCTAGGTTTATACCCAACTGTGGTGAGTGGTACTTTGGTTTTTGTCACATTGATTGCCCAGAATGTTGCTTGCACAAGACTGCTTGCCATCCAGGCCTGTTGCTTGTCTTTTGCTGAGAAATGTTCTGTTAGCTGATGCTTGTTATTAGTGGCTTTGTTTTCTGCTCCTTGTCTGGAGTAGTTATTCTGATTATTTAAGATGGTATCCCTCTTCAAGCAATAATTTGGAGGTGCCAGTGTTAGACT
This sequence comes from Chiloscyllium plagiosum, assembly GCF_037043375.1. NCBI lineage: Eukaryota > Metazoa > Chordata > Chondrichthyes > Orectolobiformes > Hemiscylliidae > Chiloscyllium > Chiloscyllium plagiosum. The sequence goes on along the minus strand of NW_028270163.1, from coordinate 51,897,944 downwards.
GGGGTGTACAACGTTAAAAATCACACAACACCAGGTTAAAGTCCAACAAGTTGATTTGGAAGTACTAGCTTTCGGAGCGCTGCTTCTTCAGGTATTTGTTCAGAATAAGATTGTAAAACACAGAATTTATAGCAAAAGTTTACAGTGTGATGTAACTGAAATTCTATATTGAAAAAGACCTAGATTGTTTGTTAAGTCTCTCCTCTTGTAGAATGGGCATGTTGGTTTCATATGTAAATTCCAAAACTTTCTTGAAGTTACATTCTCAAGTAAACTTTAACAATAGGTGTCATGTTGGCCAGATAATGTATTGAAGGTGTGAGGCTGTCTGTGCCCCAGTATTCAGACTGATTATAATCTAAAAAACGGATTTACAGAATCTTACATGGATTCATACAGTTTTGAGCAAAATTAAATGTAATTCTGCAAGTACAAATTCACCCTACAACCTGTGTGTGTGCATGCGTGCGTGCGAAGGGGGTATGAGTGTCAGAGTGTGTGTGTGTGTGTGTGTGAGAAGGGGTATAAGTCTGTAAAAGGGTGAGTGTGGGAGTGTATATGTGAGCGCAGGGAGAGAGAGCTTGTGTATGAGAGCATGTCTGCCTGTGTGTATAGGTCTGTAAGAGTGTCTGTGATTGTGTGTGTAGTGCAGTGGGGTCACCTGTAATGTGACATGAACCCAAGGTCCCAGTTGAGGCCATCCCCATGGGTACTGAATTTGCACGTTTTCGGCATCCCCATGGGTACTGAACTTCAGGCAATGTTAGTGGTGTTTCCATGCTGCCAAAGTCCTGCATTTTGACCTGCATTACACATCAAGGAAGAAACCGTGCACAGTGATCGAAAATCTGCTTTTCAGATTTACCATTTTTCCATCAACCATTCAAAAAATTAAAGCACATGTGCATATGTTTTGCAAATATGACGGTTAATATTAACTGCTCACTAACTGTCTATGATGAGCATCTTAAATTAAGTTCAATTACATCTGGTCTTCCAAATAATATGTCTGACTAGGGTCTAGTGTGTTGAACAACTTTGTATGTGAGTTACTTAAAATAACCCCTCCTCCTCCATCCTCCCTTTTCTGTCTCCCCCACCCCCGTGTGCACGCTCTCTGTCTCTTTCTCTCTCTCTCTCTGTCTGTTCCCATGCCATCCTTCCCATCCACACGTGCATACACACAGAACTCTACAAAACCAAACACATTTTAGCAAAATAGTGGAAATGACTAGGGTGAAACTGCATCAAGCAAACTATAAACGAAGAAAACCTCACATTTATTGCACTGTGTTAAATTCTCAGGGTATTTAGTTTTGGACTGAATTTTATCTGCTTATATTTTTCTTGAAGTATATGTCATTCCTTGCTATTGCATCCCAACATCCCAATTCTTTGACAGCTTGGACAGTTTGTATACAGGTCCAGATTGATTCTAAAATTCGCTTTTCATTTTTACATGGCCTAAGTCCATGTATCTTTAGATGGAAATGTGTTGCTGGAAAAGCGCAGCAGGTCAGGCAGCATCTAGGGAACAGGAGAATCGACGTTTCGGGCATTAGCCCTTCTGAAGAAGGGCTAATGCCCGAAATGTCGATTCTCCTGTTCCCTAGATGCTGCCTGACCTGCTGCGCTTTTCCAGCAACACATTTCCATCTCTGATCTCCAGCATCTGCAGACCTCACTTTCTCCTCCATGTATCTTTATTTGGACAAGCTGCAAGGTATTTGTATAGTTGCAATGAGAGTGTAATTCTCTTAACTAACCTGAAAGATTGTACGACTACAAATTGTCTTATTCATGTACAGCTTCCTTTGGAATGCACCTCTCCTCCCATCAAGTAGTAGGTGCAGTAACCAACTACATGCAAGATGTTATGTTGGAATTCATGTTCTGTATCTGTTATGTTTAGTTAGCTCATTTGGTTGCACTACAGCATTTTTAGAGTAAAATGTTGTCAGCCAGTGAAACAAAATAATTATGTAAGGAATTGTTATAATCAAGACTAAAGGAGTGCAATGTTGTACTGGTTCAACAATTCTATGGGTCAAAACATACAATAGAAAAGGCTTTTTTCCCATTGCTGAGGTGACCAGTGAAAAGTCCATATTGGTTTTATTTATTTTTTAATTTTTTTTTCCCCAGCACCCATGTTGTGTGTGTACAGGTGTGAGACACAGTGAGAGACACAAGGTGTACGAATCTTTATTCAATTTCCACCACCAGGAAGAAAGGAAACACCCGAGTGGCCAGTGACAAGCAGTGCCCTTCACAAGGGGAAATGCTGTGTGATCAAACAGTGAAGGGGAGGGCAAGGATTAAATCAAAATAGAATTGGAGGGAGAAATAATGCACTCCACTCCTTGCGGTGCCCACCTCTCCCTGAACAACTCCAGGGTGTCGGTGGACACTCGGGCTCTAACGTAACCGCGGAAGAGGGGCAGGCAATCGGCCCTAATGACCTCCTCCACGACCCGCTCCTGGACCTGTTTATGGCCAGTTTGGCCAGGTCCAGGAGCAGACCCATGAGGAGGTCTTCAGACCTGCCCCATATTGGTTTTATTTTTTTTATTCCTTTTTTTACACCCGAGTGGCCAGTGACAAACACTGCCCTTCACATCAAAGGGCAGTACCCCCTGTTTATTTTATTTTATTTTAAAATTTAACCCCCACACTACCACCTAAGTGCGGTAGTGCTTATTTTTTCCCCAGCACCCATGGTGTGTGTGTGCAGGTGTGAGACACAGTGAAAGACACAAAGTGCATGAATCTTTATTCAAATTCCACCACCAGGAAGATAGGAAAACACCCGGGTGGCCAGTGACAAACACTGCCCTTCACATCAAAGGGCAGTGCTGTGTGATCAAAACTGTGAGGGGGAGGGTAGGGACTAAATCAAAATAAAGTTGGAGGGAGAAATGATGCACTCCACTCCCTGCGGCGCTCACCTCTCCCTGCCCATATTGGTTTTAAACAGCAGGACCTGGACAATGATTGGTTTATTATCAAAAAAAAAACTATTCAATGAAAATACAATAATTGATTAACATGCACACAAAATATAAATGTTTATCCTTCTAAATATCTCCAAGACCGACAAACACACCCACTCACTTCAGGAAAAGAGAGAAAACAAAACCCATTTCTCTGCAGTTGTTGGCTTTCTGAAGAAAAGAATGATTTAATTTTTACAGCAAAGGGATGAAGATTAGAATGTTCCAGAGTTTGTTTCCATGATGTTCTGACACGTGTGGTCAAATCTCTAATCAGGCACAGCTCTCAAGTCTCTGGGCACATTTTGCTCAGGTAATACGATCCTGAGATATTCTTTCAATCATTATTGCTGAGAGAAAGAGATATTTTGTTCAAGCTTTTTTGTCTATTTGACAAATAGGCTCTGATGAATAGAAGCACTGCCATGAAGAGTGTGCCAGTAATGATGATTAAAAGTTAACTATCCATTTTCTGCTTTGTTCCTTAGGGCAGTGCCTTGACCAACCTGAGTCAACCTGTCTGATTTCAAATGTAAATGGGTCTAGCAGGGATTTGTCCCAACCAGCTAAAAAGCCTCAGAGCAGGTTCCACAGCAGGGGAAGCAGTTGTCACCTGTCTCGTGATTTACAGGAAGCCTCGCTTTTAAAAATGTTTACTATGATCTTTCAATAACGTTTTTCTACAGAAACCTCTCCAAGTATTTCCTTCAAATTTGAAATTAATGAATTTTACTTAATTCTTCAAAAGTGGTCCTTCAGGCAATATTAAATGTAAAGTGTCTTCATTACAAAATGTTTCAAATATTGATGCTTTGCAACTAAATTGAAATCAGTTACGAGTAACCACTGAATTGTGGGTTGTTGATGTGGTCTGTCATAGATGAGTCCTGGGTTTGTAAGGAAATTTTATGGGAAGAATATTGGAAAAATAAAATTGAAATTAATATGTCTGCTAAATGTCAGAAATTTTGATTAGGATAAGATTGGTTCCTATATTTTCATGAATTTTCTTAACACTTTGCATTAAATATACTTGTATTAAGTTTCACTAATCAAGTGCTGGGATTTGTATATACTATTTGGATGAGTAAAAAAAAAAGACAGTCTGTCAGAAATTATGTGAAATTTATCTAATTTTTATACCCAATTATATAGCCTAAAAAGTGACACGGGCTTTCTCTGTATGTCACTTTCACGTATTTATTTTGCCATTAGTCACACCTCCTGTATGTTTTGAAAGCACATGAGTAGACCGTTTGACCTTTTGAGTAGTTGCCACCATTCTACAGCATCTTTGCTCTTCAGGTTGTGGTCTCAGCTACTTCCCTGTCTTGCACGCCATAAGCAAACCTTGACTGTGTAATCTCTTCAACACTCAATACAGTACTGTCTGCTAAGGACCTGAGAGAGTTTCTTACTGGCTGGTCAGGATGATAGAAACTGATCCAGCATCAGTTTTTTTTCAGAATATTATCTAATTTCGTGGTGTAGCATAACTGAAGTATTGAGTCCATCAAGTTTGCTTCGCTGCTGAATTAGACCTTGGCCAACCATCTACCTCCATGCTACTTTACTGCATTATCTCCATATACTTAGATCTCTGTAGTCATAATCAGTAAATTTCTGTCATGAGCATGCAATTAATTGAGCTTTCACAGCTCCACATGAAGTGTGCTTGAGATTTTGCAGTACTGTCGTAGTTAGTTACATTGAAGTAAGTAACCTAAAGATGAGATACATGCCACTTAGTTTCAGTGTATCAGTTGCCTAGTTTCTGTCCCCAGTGTTATCACATTCGTAATCGAGAATTCATTCTTCGTAGTGATTTGAAGTTAATATTTTTGATTTTTCCTTGGTCTATGATTGATTCTAATGAGTTGCATTGTTTAAACTATCATTAAGTAAAATAGTTCAACATTCTATAACTGAAATCAAAATAAATACATAAGACTGCAAGTAATTCTTTTCCTTTTTTTAATTTCTAGTATTATGTGCTAAGAATTTGGTGAAGAAAGACTTCTTCCGTAAGTATTCCAGCTGCATGTTGTTATTAGAGAAGACTACCTTAGCTGCATTAAAATGAAAAGTAATACAAGTCAGTTATGTAATGACAACACAGTTTCAAGATTTTTACGCACCATTCTGTTGCCTAGTATAAATAAAGTAGGCTTCAAGAAAATTGCTTGTCCAAAAGCAGACACAATTATGACATAGAGTGTAGCAATAATCATATTCAAATATGTGAAACATTTCGTGAGGTGTGAATTTCATACAATAAAACTTTATAAGAATTGATCCCAGTTCATCGCATTTTAAGAAACTGTTTTCTAATCAGTGTTAAGGAATACCTGAACTGTTCAAAAGAGGCAATTCATTAATACTGTAGGTTTGTATGTTGTCTCTAAGTTTTCATGGAACTATATGTTTCAATTCCTGTCTGTATCTCTTTCCTGGTCTTTCTTTGGTCCATACCATCACCAAACTCTCACCCAGAAATATGATCTATAAGTGAATCTTTCCTCCTGTGATATCGTTCCAGAGGTGTGAGTAGCCATCTCTTTGCATGCCCTAATTGTCATTCATGTATGAATGTTGATAATGAGTATTGGTGGACTTCTGATCTGTGGGTGTATCACATCCCAAGCCCTTATAATAATCACTGGATGTTCACACACACACACACACACACTTCAGAGGAATCATTTGATTCCAGTCAGCTGCTTTCTCCATATCATACCATTCCAATCCAGGCCTTTTGTAGTAATGCATTTTCAGTTAATGTCTGCTAATTCAGCACAGTTAAACCTGCATTGTATCCAGTCCATATAACTAAGTTGAATTAGCACATGAAACAACTAGTGGAACCCTAATGTATTCCTGTGGTGTGAAAAATAAGTGAAATAAGGGATTTTGGGATGATGTATTAGTGCAGACTTCTCATTTCTCAAATGTAACCTATTTCATATACCACCTTCACTAATCTCTGGAAATTTACCATTTGTAATAATAATGAAATTTTATCTGATTGTTCCAGCAGTTATGCTGTACACGTGTGTTCAGGAATTCGGCACAAACACACTAACCATCTCACTTCACAGTCTGAAGACCTTTAGTTAAAATTACTATAAATTGTTAGATTGAAAATATATAATTAAGTGAAGTATATTTAAGAGTTAAAGTCAAGCCCATCTGGTTATGTTTATCACTTTTGAATATTTATATTGATAAGAACAATGCAGTTTGTTTTAGTTAAATTCTTGCCTTTCTAATGTGCATTAGGAGAAAAAAAATAACAAGACGTAATTGTTTTGACGCATAAAGAACTCTTTATCATCTCAAATCCTCTTTAGATTTCTTCTGTCATTTGTACTGTTGATGCATGATGACTAATGACATAAGACCATAAGATGTAGGAGCGGAAGTAGGCCATTTAGCCCATCAAGTCTCCTCTGCCATTCAATGAGATCATGGCTGATCTGGTAATCCTCAACTGTTTTCCTGCCTTTTCTCCATAAACCTTGATTTCCTTGTTGATTATATATCTATCTCTCTCAATCTTTTTAATATATTTAGTAAGCCAGTCTCTACAGCCCTCTCCTGTAAAGAATTCTACAGATTCACTACCCTTTTTGAATGAAACATTTCCTCCTCATCTCTGTCTTAAATGGGTGACTCCTTATTCTGAGATTGTCTTCTGATCCAAGATTCTTACGCAAAGGGAAGCGACTTTTCCCCACGTGTCCTGTCTAGTCCCCAAAGAATCTTTCATATTCCAATACATGAGGTCTCTCATTCTTCTGTACTCCAGTGAGCATAGGCTCAACCGACTCAATGTCTCTTCATAAGGTAGCCCCTGCATATCCAAGATCAACTTGGCAAACCTTCACAGGACTGCCTCCAATGCCCGTACACCTTTCCCTAGGTAAGAGGATCAAAACTGTGCTCAGTATTCCAGGTGTGGTCTAACTAGTGCCTTGTATAGTTTTAAAAGAATCTCCCAATTTTTATACTCCATTCTCTTTGAATTAAACACCAAATTTCAATTTGCCTTCTCCTCTATCTGCTGAACGTATATACTAGCTTTGATTCATACACGAGGTGTCTCAAATCATCTTGTTCTGCAGCTTTCTGCAGTCTTTCCCCATTTACTTAACATTCATGCCCAAGTACATAAGCCTTATTTTCCAAAATTATATTTCAGTAGTGATTTTTCCCACTCACTTAACATGTCTATGTGTAGACTCTGTGTCAGTCTCACTACTTCCATGTATTTTTGTTATCTGCACAATACATTCACTGTTAACCATTCAAGTTACAAATATGCATTGCAAACAATATTGATCCCAGTTACAGGTTGCTATTCTGAAAATGCCCCACTTACCCGAATTCTGTCTTTCATTGGTCAGCCAGCTTTCTATCCATGCTAATATATTACAAACAACTCCTTGGAATCTGAGCTTAGTAAGCAGACTAATGTGTAGTTCCTTTATCAAATGTCTTCTGAAAATCCAACTACAGGACATCTACTGTTTGCCCTTTATCTATCTAGCTTGTTACCACCTCTAATAAATTTGTCAGGCACTATTTTCCTTCATGAAGCCATGCTGACTCAACTTAATCATATTATGTTTTTCCAAATGCTCCGTGGTTATAGTAGACTCTAGCATTTTCCCAAGAACAGAGGTTAAACTAAGTGGACTATAGTTAGTTTTTAAAAATCTCTTTCCCTTAAATAAAGGTGTTACTTTGGCAGTTTTCCAATCCTCTGGAATCCAAATCTAAGAATTCTGGAAGATTATTATCTGTGCATCCTCTATCTCTGTACCTAATTGTTTTAATATCCCACAATGCATCCCATCAGATCCAAGGCTTTTACTGCTCTTTAGCTCTATTACTTTGTCTCGCACATTTTCTCTAGTGATAGTTATTGTGCTTATTTATGGAGTCATAGAGGTTTATGGCACGGAAACAGACCCTTCGGTCCATGCCCATATCCCTCCAAACCCTTCCTATTCATATACCCATCCAGATGCCATTCAAATGCTGCAATTGTACCAGCCGCCTCCACTTCCTCTGGCAGCTTATTCCATACGTGTACCACCCGTTACGTGAAAAGTTTGCCGCTTAGGTCACTTTTATATCCTCTCCCTCTCACTCTAAACCTATGCCTCTAGTTCTGGACTCTGCCACCCCAGGGAAAATACTTTGTCTATTTATCCTATCCATGCCCCTGATGATTTTATAAACCTGTATAAGATTTGTAACCCTCAGCCTCCAATGCTCCAGGGAAAACAGCCCCAGCATATTCAACCTCTCCTTATAGCTCAAATCCTCCAACCCTGGCAACATGCTTGTAAACCTTCCATACAAAGTTTTTGATTCTGATATTTGGTACAGAGTAATCCAAAAAGGTTATCTTGATTTAAGTAATGGAACATTTCTTACATTGATTAAAATGTAGGAACTTGATTTTAGCTAATACCTATATAGTGAAAGTTCCAAAGTGCTTCTCGGGAGTTAACTCAGACAAAGTTAACTTTTGCAAAGAAGGAAACATTAGATGCAAATATTTATGGAGGGAGTTTGAGTTTTGGGCCTGGAAAGCTGAAAGCTCTATTCAAGCAAGGAGGGAGAGAAAAAGCAATAAACTTACAGGCTGGTTAGCCTAACATCAGAGGGCTAGTGCAGGAATCTTTAAGAAAGTTCTAACAAGGCACAGAAAATCTTGATATAGTCATTGCAGAGTTAGCATGAAAGGAATGGTGTTAACTAAATTTAATAGAGTTCATTGTGGTAAGAAATAACGTGGCTAAGTAGTACCTGTAGAAGTGGTGCACTTAGTTTTCCAGAAGGCATTTGTTGAAGTACCACATAGAACATTATTTCACAAAATCAGAGCTCATAGTATAGAGGATTATATATTAATATAGATAGAGGCTTGGTTAGCTGAAAGGACATGAGAGTCGGGATAAATGGACCATTTTTGGGTTGGCAAGATGTAACAAGTGGAGTAGCACAGGGATCAGCACTGGGGCCATAATTGTTTGCAATCGATATCAGTGACTCAGTTGTTAAATTTGTTGTTGATAACAAGATAAATAGGACAGTTGCAAAGTGGACATGTTGAGTCTGTAACGGGTTATAAGTATGTTATGTGAATGGGCAAAAAATTTATCAGATGGAGGATAACGTAGGAACATGTTATCTGGCCTCTTTGGAAGGGAAAATAGAGAAACAGCACTTTATTTAAATGGACAGACATTGCAGAACTCTGTGGTACAGAGGATATTGGTGTTCTGGTACTTGAATTACAAAGTTAATATGTTGGTGAGTTTGGCAGGTGATTAGGAAGACAAATGCAATGTGGTTGTTGTAAGGAGAACAGAATATGAACACAGGACATTTTGCTATATTTCTATTGGAAATTAGTAAAGGCATCGCGAATGCAATATAAAGTTTTGGTCCTCTTAAATTAAAAGAGGACATAGTTGCAAATTAAGCATTCTCTGAACATATGATAATATGAGTTAGGAGCAAGAGTAAGCCATTTAACAGCTTCAGCTCCACCCTCCTGCCTCTCCCAGATACACGTTGTCTCTTTTGTGACTGAACAATCAAACTCTATCTTAAAATGTTCAATGATCTTGCTTCCATTGCATTCTGAGGAAGAGAGTTTCGCAGACTCTCGACTCTCTGTGTGAGAGAGAGAGAGAGAGAGAGAGAATTAATCCTCATTGAACAAGTGACTCCTTATTTTTAAACTGTGTCCTTTAACCAATCTCTCCCACAATGGGAAACATAATTTTGGCATCCACCCTTATATCCACTTGAATTAGTATGTTTCAACAAGATCACTTCACCGTTTTCTAAACACCAATGGGTACAGATTCTACCTTTCTGCATTTCCTCATGTACGATGATCAACTCATCCCTAAAAAGCTATTTGGGTCTTGCAATTCTTGTAAACCATTTGAGGATGTCCACTAATAAGGTGAGAGTACACAACTTCTGTACGGCTCTGAGAATTTGATGTCAGAGATGACCATTACGATATTTGTGGATTTTAAATGAGCAGGAGAAAAAGAACACTCCAATTTCTGGATTTTAGCATGGAGAGAGCTCCGTGTGGTAGGGGTCAGAGTCCAGTTTTGAGTGCTGGAAACTTGAATGTATGGCATATTATAACTGCAGTATTCCATTTTCTTTTTCAGCCTGTGGTGAGATCTTTTGAGAAGGTTCGCAACTGATTCCTGCAATGAAGGGGCTATCATGAGAAAATGTTGGACAGTTTAGACCTGTATCCATTGGAGTTTAGAAAAATGAGAGATGATTTTTTTGAAACAGTTGTCAAGATGGATGCAGAAAGGATGTTTCTTCTTGCATGAGAGATTAGAACCAGGGGAGCCTTTTTTTTAAAAGAAAGATTTCCTATTTAAGACTGAGTTGAGAATACTTTTCTGAGGGATGAGAGTTTATGGAATATTCTTCCCCAGAGCACTGTGATTAAATATTTTAAGGCTTTGTTGGACATGTTCCTGGCTAACGAGGGGATCCAGGGGAATGTAAGTAGACAGGAAAGTAGAAACTACAATCCACTGAATCATGATCTAATCAAATAATGGCTCTGACTTGGAATCAAATGATTGACTGCTCCGAATTCATTTGTGCAAAGTGTGACTGCCAATGGTGCAGCGAAGAAAAAGTGCACAGGAGGTCATTTAGAGGAACTGAGAGTTCCTGGATGGGGCCTACATGAGGCCACAGGTGGGGAGGAGTAGTCTGTGGAGGCATTTGAATATATGAATGAGTTATTAAATCAGAGTAATTTTGATCTGGGAACCAATACAGAACAGTGAACATGGGTGATGGCTGAGTGAGATAGTGCAAGTTAACAACATAGGACTACTTGCATGCCAAAACAATCTTACCAATATATGAAAGACAGAGCTAAGCAATCCCAAAACCAGCAGATCAGACCTAAACTCTATATTTTTGACACATCCAGTTGTGAATGACAGTAGGCAGTTAAACAACTAAATGGAGGTGGAGGCTTCATAAATATTCACATATTCAATAATGGGAGCAAGTTAGTGCAAATGATGAGACTAAAGCATTTTGTATCTATCTTCACTGAGAAATGCTGAGTGGGTGATCCATCTGTACGCCCTTCCGAGATCCGCAGCTTGCCAGATTCCAGTATTTAGCAAATTTGATTCACTTCATGTTACATGATATCAAGTGGCTGAAGGTCACTGAATATTGCACAGGCCAAGAGCCCTCACACTGTTTCAGCAATAATAGGGAAGACTTGTTCTCCAAAATCTGCACTCCTCACCAAGCTATTACAGTAAAACCATGACAGTGGGATTTATAGAAAATTTTCCAAGGCCGAAAAAATTGATTAAGCAAACTATTGCCCCATCAGTGTACTTGGTATCATCAATGACATTATTAAGCAGCACTTAGCAGAATTTTGCTCACAGTTCTGCTGGAGCAACTCCGCTCTTGGCTTTGTTACAGCCTTGGTCCAAAGATGGACAAACAGCTGAACCCACGAGGTGAGGTGAGAGTGACTTGCTGTGATGATAAGACAGTATTTTATTGAGTGAGGTGCTGCTTTTTGGAAAGGCAAATCAGGGCAGGAGTTGCACACTTAATGGCAAGATCCTGGGGAGTGTGACTGAGCAATGAGACCTTGGAGTGCAGGTTCATAGTTCTTGGAAATGGAGTCGCAGGTAGATAGGAGAGTGAGGGAGGTGTTTGGTATGTTTGCCTTTATTGGTCAGTGCATTGAATGTAGGAGTTGGGAGGTCATGTTGTGGCTGTGCCAGACATTGGTTTGGCCACTTTTAGAATACTGCATTCAATTCTGGTCTGTGCACTTATACACCCAGATTCCTGTATTACAGTTTTCCCTCAGGAATTGTGCCCCCATTTCACGTTGTATTTATGTTCTTTCTACGCAGTGCATCACCTTGCACCTGTCTACGTTGAACCTCATTGCCACCTATCTGCTCACTACATCAACTTGTCAGTGTCCTTTCACAGTTCCACACAGTCTTCCTCGCAGTGCTTCCAAGGTTTGTGTCATCTGCAAACTTTGAAATTGTCCTCTGCACACTAAGATCCCAGATCATATGTCCATCAGAAAAAGCGAAGGTCCCAAAACTTACCCTTGGGGAACTCTACTGCAATTCTTCCCTCAGCCTGAAAAATATCCATTGACTATTACTCTGTTTTCTTGATGTGAAGGTGCCAGTGTTGGACTAATGTGGACAAAGTTTAAAAACTACAACACCAGGTTATAGCCCAACAAGTTTATTTGGAAGCACTAGCTTTCAGAGCGCTGCTCCTTCAGGTAGCTGTGGAACAGGATCGTCAGACACAGAATTTATAGCAGCGCATTGCAGTGTCATGTAACTGAAATGATGCAATCAATTCAGTTGCTTAACTGTGATCTTTTGCTATAAATTCTGTCTCTTATGATCCTGTTCCACAGCTATCTGATGAAGGACCAGCCTTCCGAAAGCTAGTGCTTTGCAAATAAACCTGTTGGACTATAACCTGGTGTTGTATGATTTTTATCTCTGTTTCCTGTCACTTTTTTCCAGTTTTATATCCACGTCACTCCTGTCAGTTCATTCCAAAAAGGAAGAAAGATCCTAGGAGGAGGCATGGGTGGCCGTGGCTGACGAGGGAAGTTAAGAAACAGATAAAGTTAAAAGAGAAAAAGTAGAACATAGCTAAGATAAGTGGGAAAACGGAGGACTGAGAAGCTTTTCAAGAACAACAGAGGATTACTAAGAAGGAAATACGCAGAGAAAAAATGAGGTACGAAGGTAAACTGGCCAATAATATAAAGGAGGATAGTAAAAGTTTTTTTAGGTATGTGAAAGGCAGAAAAATGGTTAAGACTAAAATTGGGCCCTTGAAGACAGAAACAGGGGAATATATTACGGGGAACAAAGAAATGGCAGAAGAATTGAATTGGTACTTCAGATCTGTGTTCACTGGGGAAGACACAAGCAATCTCCCTGAGGTAACAGTGGCTGAAGGACCTGAACTGAAGGGAATTTATATTTGCCAGGAATTGGTGTTGGAGAGACTGTTAGGTCTGAAGGTTGATAAGTCCTCAGGGCCTTGATGGTCTACCTCCCAGGGTACTGAAGGAGGTGGCTCGAGAAATCGTGGATGCGTTGGTGATTATTTTCCAGAGTTCGATAGATTCGGGATCAGTTCCTGCGGATTGGAGGGTGGCTAATGTTGTACCACTTTTTAAGAAAGGAGCGAGAGAGAAAGCAGGAAATTATAGACCAGTTAGTCTGACCTCAGTGGTGGGAAAGATGCTGGAGTCTATTATAAAGGATGAAATTACGACGCATCTGGATAATAGTAACAGGATAGGTCAGAGTCAGCATGGATTTATGAAGGGGAACTCATGCTTGACTAATCTTCTGGAATTTTTTGAGGATGTAACTCTGAAGATGGACAAGGGAGATCCAGTAGACGTAGTGTACCTGGACTTTCAGGAAGCATTTGATAAAGTCCCACATCGAAGGTTAGTGAGCAAAATTAGGGCGCATGGTATTGGGGACAAAGTACTAACTTGGATTGAAGGTTGGTTGGTTGGTTGATAGGAAACAAAGAGTAGTGATAAACGGCTCCATTTCGGAATGGCAGGCGGTGACCAGTGGGGTACCGCAGGGATCAGTACTGGTACCGCAGCTTTTTACAATACATGTTAATGATATAGAAGATGGTATTAGTAATAACATTAGCAATTTACTGATGATACTCAGCTGGGTGACAGGGTGAAATGTGATGAGGATGTTAGGAGATTACAGGGTGACCTGGACAAGTTAGGTGAGTGGACAGATGCATGGCAGATGCAATTTAATGTGGATAAATGTATGGTTATCCACTTTGGTGGCAAGAACAGGAAGGCAAACTACTACCTAAATGGAATCAATTTAGGTAAAGTGGCAGTACAGAGAGATCTGGGTGTTCTTGTACATCAGTCAATGAAGGTAAGCATGCAGATACAGCAGGTAGTGAAGAAGGCTAATAGCATACTGGCCTTCATAACAAGATGGATTGAGTATAGAAGCAAAGAGATTCTTCTGCAGCTGTACAGGGCCCTGGTGAGACCACACCTGGAGGACTGTGTGCAGTTCTGGTCTCCAAATTTGAAGAAAGACATTCTGGCTATTGAGGGAGTGCAGCATAGGTTCACGAGGTCAATTCCTGGAATGGCGGGATTACCTTACACTGTAAGACTGAAGCGACTGGGCTTGTATACCCTTGAGTTTAGAAGACTGAGAGGGAATCTGATTGAGACATTTAAGATTATGAAAGGATTGGACACTCTGGCAGCAGGAAACATGTTTCCGCTGATGGGTGAGTGCCGAACCAGATGACACAGCTTTAAAATAAGGGGTAGACCATTTCGGACAGAGATGAGGAGAAACTTCTTCACCCAGAGAGTGGTGGCTGTGTGGAATGCTCTGCCCCAGAGGGCAGTGGAGGCCCAGTCTTTGGATTCGTTTAAGAAAGAGTTGGATAGAGCTCTCAAGGATTGTGGAATCAAGGGTTATGGAGATAAGGCAGGAACAGGATACTGATTGAGGATGATCAGCCACTATCATATTGAATGGTGTACCATGGCATATAACTTCCCTCGTAAGTGTGTGTGTGTGTGGAATTGTATCATGTGCCTCATGGATATCCATGTATACCACATATAAATCACTACCCTCATCGAGCCTTTTTGTTAGCTTTTCAAAAAACTCTAGCAAGTTGGTTAAACACAGTCCTCCCTTTAGACGTTAATGCTGCCTCTTAATCAACCCACCTTTTTCCATATGACTATGGATTCTATCTCTAATATTGCCTTCTATCCCAATAATTCCCTTCTCAACCATTTACCATTCCTGACTTGGAACTACATTGCTGTTCCACCACTGTTGCTGGGTTAGAGTCCTGGAGCTCCCTTCCTAACAGCTCCATGGGTGAACTTATACTCTATGAACTGAAGTAGCTTAAGAACATGGGTCACCAACGCCACATCGAGAAAATTTAGGATGGGCAATAAATGTGGGCCTAACCGGTGACACTCATATCCTGTGAATAATAAAAATATTAGAGTCTGACTTACTTGTTTTAATCCCTTAGAATGTAAAGGTAAATAAAGTATGCATTTTTACTGTAGAAAATGTGCCATGTTTCTACAATCTCATTTGTGGTTAGAAACATGGCATCATTTTATGTGCCTAGTTTACTTTGCATAGTGATTTATAATAGTCAGTTCTTCTATAACGCGATGGTTGTGTTCTTGTGCAACCCCACATTATAGAAATGTTGCAGTTTAGAAACAGCACCTAAAGTGTTGGTGCTGTAATCGCGCTTTAGAAACTGTCCCCAATTTGTCCATCATGTGAATTAGAGTTGATGAAATGCGTGTTATAACAAAATGACCTGTATACGTTCTCAAGCTGAATTTGATATATAATAACAAAAACAACAATTGCAGGAGAAACTCCGCAAGTCTAGCAGCATTTATGATGAGAAAGCAGAGTTAATATTTTGAGCCCAGTGACCCTTCATCAGAACAGACCCTTCAGAAGACTCAAAGTTAACTCTGTATTTTCTCTCCACAAATGCTGCCAAACCTGCTAAGTTTTTCCAGCAATTTTTGTCCTTGTTTCAGATTTCCATCCTTGTTCTTTGTTTTATTGATACATAACTTGTAGGGGTAACAAAAAAAGAATAGTGAGTCTCGCTCAGTAGATAATGTTTTGCTCATGGTTACTGTTTAAAACAGATGTTCAGCGGAGAACTTCTCATTCCACCTGTTTTCTTTCTCAGCTACCTCAAACATCTAGTGTTTACTTAAAAATATGCATGAGAAGCAAGATGAGGCAAACTTTACTTTTTTTTTAAACTTGAGCTTTGCGATCTTTACGCTTATCTGTACTAGACTGTGACATACTACCAAGCTGCATATTGAAAATAGTTTTTAATTATGGGGCTGAAGGCAAGTGATGAACTGTACTGAGAACTGATTGAGTTAACCACTGAAATTGGAGAGCAAATTTAGTTAGACTAGGTTGGGCTCAGCTTCATGTTCCGTTGAATAAACTGCTGATGCTTACGTTAACTGTGTAATTTCACCATTGAGAATGGATAACTTGGGGGGCCTCGGTGCCAAAGAAATCTACACAAAAGAGAGTCTATACTCTTGGGGGAGGAGGTGAAGGTGGTATGAGACAAATGGGGTCCCGGAGAGAAATCATGGTATTTCTGAGAGTCAGGTGGATGTCTTCAGCCCCTACCTATACATTGAAAAAATATATTTATATGTTTGGCACTAATCTGTTCATAGGAAATTCCAAGACTCCAAAGAAGTTCATATTTTTGTACTTCAACTTATTTTACATCCTAATATAGCCTGAGTTGAAAACTATTAAGTCCTTATACAGGAAGAGAAATGTTGCATATCTGCATAGTTAAACAGTATTGATTAATCACCTGACTGGTTACATATTTTTCATTTAAACTGTTAATTTTGTACTCTTTTATGTTCTACTCCCCTCTACTTGCCCCTTTCCCAAAACAAAAGTTTATGGTTGGACAATATTAGCCCAACTCTACCGTGAAATTCAACATAAATGAAAAATTATGCCTCATTATATTGTACTAGAGGCAGCCACTTGGGCAACATTTCTTTGATCTCTCCACGAAAATATCTTAACTGAAACTTGCTAGGCTTTTGCTGTTGAGCTGTGGGTTTATATATTTTTAATCAACCTGCTGAATATATTGTAACATATTCTTGGAGCAGGCAGGACATGAACTTTGGCCTCCTGCCTCAAGGGTAAGGACACAACATCTGCATCTTGAGAACCCCTTAAATTTCTGATACATGCTGTCATATCCCTCGAAATCTGACTTCAGATGAGGTGTGAACTCAGATTAAAATGGAAATCCAACTATTGCATCCTAAAATAAAAACTTGTTAATCTTAATGGAGACATTTAACTATACTCCATTTTTTCATGGCAAGATCAATTCGTCATCAATAATTACTTTCTACGTTGTTACTGACAGCAATTTTTTTTCACAACATTTGAAGACAGATTAGATTAGAGTGAAGATTTTGCTAATTGCTAAATCAGAGAGGGTAGAGGTCCACACCACTACCCTCTACCCTCTCTGATCTAGCAATTAGCAAAATCACTCTTATTGCTGTCAGTAACAACATAGAAAGTAATTATTGATGACGAATTGAGTATAGTTAAATGTCTCCATTAAGATTAACAGGTTTTTATTTTATTCCTAATCAGCCTTTTGATAGTTTAGCTTCTACCTTCACCTCACATCTCACTCTTTATTTCTGTAGGAAGAAAAAATGTTGTTTGTTAATGTTTTTCACTTCCTGCTGCTTGTTATGAGATTGACTGTTTGGATAACTTGATTATGTCACTGACTCGTACTGGGAATTGTCGTGAAACCAAGCCGCAATCAGTTGAATGTTGTGCGAGTTCGAGGTCTGTCATAGAGACACAAGAACTTTTATTAAGTCGACTTCAGGGTCAGCAGCAAGTACTCTTTTCTCACTCATCATGTAACCTGGGTAATTATAAAGTAAATAAGAATGAGTAGATTGAGCAGAATTGAGCTGGAATGAGTGGATTGCCTTATCAAGCGAGGCTAGACAGGCCGAGCCTGCATCCTCTGGAATTTAGAAGAGTCAGAGGTGACTTAATTGAAACATGCACAATCCTGAGGGGTCTTAACTAGGTGAATGTGGAAAGAATGTTTCCTCTTCCAGGATAGTTTTGAGCAGGGATCATAATTTAAAAATAAGGGACTGGTCGTTTAAGACTCAGGTGTGAGAAAAGGCAGTTTGTCTGAGCGATGCGTGTCTTTGTAATTCTCTTCCTCAAAAAGTAGTGAATGTGGAATCTTGGGGTGGCATGGTGGCTCAGTGGTTAGCACTGCTGCCTCTCAGTACCAGGGTCCCAGGTTCAATTCCAGCCTCGGGTGACTGTGTGGAGTTTGCACATTCTCCCCGTGTCTGCATGGGTTTTCTCTGGGTGCTCTGGTTTCCTCCCACAGTCCAAAGATGTGCAGGTCAGGTGAATTGGTCATACTAAATTGCCCATAATGTTAGGTGCATTGGTCAGAGGGAAGTGGGTCTTGGTGGGTTACTCTTCGGAGGGCCGGTGGTGGACTTGTTGGGTCAAAGGGCCTGTATCCACACTGTAGATAATCTAATCTAAAATCTAATCTTTAAGTATTTTTTAAGATAAAGGTAGATAATTTCTTGATTACCAAGGAGATGAAAGGTTATTGAAGGTATCCAGGAATGTAAAGTTGAAGTTAAAATTGGATCAGCCATGATCTGAATGGTTGAACACATGTGAAGGGCCAAGTGGCTTACTCTTGTTCCTTTTTCATGAAATGTGTATTACGTAACTCCACTATGGGCATATGAGACTGGAGCAATATAATGACTTAATGCTGTATAAATTGAATTGAATAATATTTAGGCAGACTAGTACATAATCCGTATGCACTAACCTGATGGAGTTGTGTGTAGCACAGTTGAGTTTATGTCTACAGTGGTACATGAGAGCCATTGGGAGTCTTTAAGTCTTTTTATTTGTTTTAATAATGAAGCCCTGCAAGAGTGGTGCACATGATATTAAGTGTACGTAATATTCAGAATTCCGAGGCGAATCCTGAGCTGATGCTAAGAAACAAGTCCTATGTGAGTGGGGAAAAAACATGTAATAGAGAAAAGGGGACACTGATATTTTTGTGTGTTGGAATGTAGTAATTTATACTTCATTTACCTCATAAAAGTGAGTTCAAACTCTTTAAGATAAATGACATCACTTAACATTTAAGATACTGCACTGATCATTGAACATTACTGTTCTTTGTCACTCAGAAATTTGTGGTATTCACAAACATTGTTCCTTATATATAAACATAGTCTACAAAAGATGACCATGTCATACAATATTGCAATTTAAAGTTTAAAGCACAAGCAAACACATTTTGTTGTGTTTATTCAAAAGCGATCATAAGACTTGTGATTGAAGAAGTACGTAGCAACTGAGGTGAAAAAAGGCACGTGATTTAGTCCAAGAATTGGCATTTCCTTTCATTTTTACTTCACCAAAATGGAAAGGCATGGCATTTACTTGCTACATTACTACCACTGCTGAAAAAGCGATAAGAGCAAATAGAGGCCGACACGTCATGCATCCTCTTAGCTTGCTATTGTCCTTTGTGCCAGAAACTGCCATGCAAGATTGGGACTCCTGAGTCACACCACACAATGCTTAAAACACTTAACCACCATGGCATTAGCCTTCACCTTAATGAGGAAGAAGGCTGGCACAACATTTTCATGGGGATTTGAATTGAAGGAAACTTTCCAACAAGATTGGTAATGCAAGACTGTGAGTGACTTTGGTTTGCTGTGTTAAGAATGTGAGTTGCCATAAAATACACTGGCTATTGCATTCCTAAATATAATGAACAATCAGATTGTTAATTTCTCTAAAAAGTGCATCAATTCTTTTTTCCTCTAAGTTGGGATATAAATTGATCTGGAACATATTTTTATACTTGCATTGAGTGACTCTTGCATTCTGTATCAATTACTTGAATTATTTTGTACATCTGGTGCAGTTATTTGAGAAATTCCATGATTAGCACAATCAAGTTGACTGAAGCACAAAATATTCGATAGTGTTTTGAAATGAGAATGCTTTGTGTGTCATGGCAAATTATGCCTGTTAATAAGGTAGATCATGCTGCCTTTTTGTTTTATTCACCTATAAAAGTCTTTTGCATGAGGTCTTCAGACATATACTATGAGGACATTTAGGAATAGAATTCCATTTAATGAGAGGAAAATCACTCCACCCTGTTTGTTTGTGGACTATTATATTTGCTCATTATCTCTTTACCAATATCACTCCCTTTGATCTAGGCACTCTGCAGCATCACTATCTATTTCATATAGGCAATGGACTGTGGGCCAAAATATTTGCATGTTTGTTGAGATTTCTATTTTGTAATCTTTCCTTGTTACTCAACTGAAATAGCTTTCAGGCCTTTATCAGCGTTGTTGTACAGTTTGGTGCAGCACCATTTGGTGGTAAAAATGAATTGCTGATAATAAAAATCTGATTTTTCGTTTGATTTATTATTGTCACATGTACCAAGATAGTGAAAGATATTGTTTGTCTGCTATCCAGGAAAATCATATCTTACGTAAGTACGTCAGGATAATAGAACAGAATGCAGAATATAGAGTTATAACTGTAGAGCAAGAACAACTTGAATGTATGAGAGGTAAGTTCAAAAATATGATGACAACGGGGAAGAAGCTGTTCTTGAATCTGTTGCTATGTGTTTTAAAACCTTTTTTATCTTCTGCTTGATGGAAGAAGGTGGAAGAGAGTATAACTGGGGTGGGAAGGAGTCTTTGATAATGTTGGGCAGCTTTCCTGAGGCAACAGACCGTATAGACGGAGTCATGGGTGGAAGGCTGTTTGATGTAATGGACTGGGATGTGTTCAGAACTCTCTGTAATTTCTTCCGATCTTGGGCAGAGTAGTTGCCATGCCAAGCTGTGATGCATCTGCATATGTAAAAACCGTAGAATCATTGTGGACATGCTGAATTTCCTTAGCCTCCTGAGGGAATACAGGCATTGCTCTGGTTTCTTAACCGTAACACCGACAATAGATGGACCAGGGTAGATTGTTGTCAAGATTAGAGTGGTGCTGGAAAAGCACAGCAGGTCAGGCAGCATCAGGGGAGTAGGAAAATCAGCGATTTCGGGCAAAAGCCCTTCACTTCTGATGAAGGGCTTTTGCCTGAAACGTCGATTTTCCTGTTCCTCAAATGCTGCCTGACCTGCTGAGCTTTTCCAGCACCACTCTAATTTTGACTCTGATCTCCAGCATCTGCAGTACTCACTTTTGCCCAGGATAGATTGTTGATGATATTTGCTCCTCAGAACTTGAAGGTCTCAATCGTCTCCACCTCAGCACCAAGCGAATTAAAAGCAGTGAATGCCGGAGATACATGGAACAGATCAGTGAAACCATTTTAGATACAGAACCATCTTTAAAGGTACTTTTACTCAGAATTATAGAAGTGTTGCAGTGCAGAAGAAGCCCATTCAGCCTACTGTTCCTGCACTGGCTTGTTAAATTAGCATCATTACCTGGTTCCAATCTCTTGCTTTTTCCCCATATTTCTAACGTTAAAAATATTCTGAGCTGGTAAGCATTGAATGCACATTTATTTGCAGCAAAGAATCACTGGCATTTGAAAAGGAGAGTGACATTATTCTATAAGAGTTGAAAAAGAAAGAGGACTTTCTTAGAGGGAAAATTCTTCATAAAGAATTGTGATTTATATATGGTACTAAGAATATCTTTCCGGAGCTTAGTGTTCTAAGAATAAATGCCATTGTATCTTCTGTAAAGTTCTTTTGTGCCAGAAAATAAAGATAGCATAGTAACAAAACAAAATATCATCGTGTTTTTTTTGTTTCCCTTTTAGGACTCCCTGACCCCTTTGCAAAGGTGGTCGTAGATGGGTCAGGACAGTGCCATTCTACAGACACAGTAAAGAACACACTAGATCCAAAGTGGAATCAGCATTATGATCTGTGAGTGCTTGATTAAATTCTAAGAATTATTGTCACAATAAAAAGTACACCCTAACTAATGTAATAAAACCAAATGTTTGGAAACATTTTTCGATTGAAAGAAATTGTGAAAATATGATTATTCTCTCTTTTGAAAGACTGGTTTGACATAATATTCGTAGCGTGAGAAATGTAATTTTGTGTGTACCTTTTAGTATGTATCTACCCAAATTCACATCCTAGAAGTAAAGCTTTAAAATCAGCTTGTCAGGTACTTTGCCCAAGCCTGAAAGTGAGTCTGTCTGAAATGGTAATTAGTATTACAACTGTCGTCTTGAATATCACCTTTTACATTTTTAAACGCTTGGTTTCTTTTTTGGCTTGAGCAGTGCAACTTCCTGTCTGTTTGAAGGCTGATGTTAAATTGGTGAGAGCGGGTGAAACAGGCTGTAATGCTTTGTGTTTGGGTGGACGATGTTGAAATCTTATGGATTGTTTGCGGAAAATATGGATTGAATCCCCTGTCCTTCCTCATTATGATGAACATGTTGAAATTTCAATATGAAATGTCCCAATTGAAACAGGTAAATAGGTGCAGGGGTACACCATTTGGCCTTTTTTTTGCGAGTACTCAGACAATTCATATGATCATGGCTGGACATATGATCAGTGGAAGGACATTTCATAGAAACCTATAAAATTCTAACAGGATTTGACAGGGTAGATGCAGGAAGGATGCTCATAATAACTGGGGAATCCAGAACTGGAGATTACATTCTACAGTTAAGGACTAGGCCTTTTAGGATAGAGATGAGGATAATTTTTTTCTTTCAGAGAGTGGTGAGCCTGTGGAATTCTCTGCCACAGGAAATTACTGAGGCTAAAATAGTGAAGACTTTCTTGAAAGATGTAGATATCATTCTCCGAGCTGAAGGGATCAAAAGACATGAGGAGAAAGTCGAAACAGGGTTCTGAGTTGGATGACCAGCCATGATCATATGAAATGTCTGAGTAGATTGGCTGAGTCTACTGTATGCAGAATTGAAGAGATTGAAAATGGCTTGCAAATCTGAGTGACCAATGATATTGTCATCAGCATACTGTGCTTCACTTAAGTCCATGGTGTCTGTTTAGTTTTGGTGCTATTGTTGTCAAATGTAGTCACTGTAAATGAGCTGAAAGACAGGTGCTGTTGAAAAGAAATAGCACACCCTTTTATATTCACCAGTTTATTTAATTCCTATCACAAACGAATAATCTTGATTCAGTATTTGGTTATGCCAAAAGTCCTTTTGTCTTTGTGAACCTGTTAGCATGTAGTTTCATAATTGTATTAGTGTAGGCTTAGGAGCAAGTAAATTATCTTCTGGTGATTTGCTAGTTATTAAATCAATTGATTTGGATGTTGAAATACTTGAGACAAATCCTATTAGTTTTTAACACTTACCATGTATGTTTAGTTTCATGATCAAAAAGTGTGGTACAGGAAAAGCACAGGCAGCATCTAAGGAGCAGGAGAGTTGACGTTTTCGGCATAAGCCCTTCATCAGGAATGTTTAGTTTCATGTCTGGTTACAGCAATTTAGGTTAAACAATCTGGAAGACCATGACAAAGTAGCTTCTAAGTCAGGCTGCATAACAATGATTCATTTGCTACACAAACTCATCTGTCCAAGGAATGGCACAGATCTATTCAAAGAAAAAACTTTTTTTTCAAAACAAAAAAAAGTCCTCTCTTGGCACAACAATCTGACTTTGTCATAAGTTGGCAAATGGATTATATTGTGATCTTATTGCCAAATTCAGGTGGAATGCATCTCACTTCTTTCCTTTGGGTGTATTTTAAAAATTATTTGTTCATAGACCTTGAATGTTATTGGCAATTTACTATCTATTACTAATTTATCTTGAGAAAGTGATGCTGAGGTGTCTTCTTGAACCACTTGAGTTCATGTGGTGTATGTGCACTTATGGTGCTATTAGGAAGGGAGTTCTAGGCTTTAGGCCCAGCTGTCATAATAGGTAAAAACAATAACTGCAGATGCTGGAAACCAGATTTTGGATTAGTGGTGCTGGAAGAGCACAGCAGTTCAGGCAGCATCCGAGGTGCAGTAGAATCGACGTTTCGGGCAAAAGTCCTTCATCAGGAATAAAGCAGCTGTCATAATGCCAAATCAAGGTGATATGTGACTTAGAGAAACTGGAAATTGGTGGTGGTCTAAATATTTTCTAATCAACCGTCTTAGAGACATTATTGCACACCTCGAGAGCAGATAGAACCTGAACTCAGCCTCCTAGCTCAAAATTACGCTACCACTATGCCAGAAGAGCCCCTCTCTAAACAGGAAATCAGCTGGGATTTGCACCCAGGGGCACTCTCCTATCATTAGCAAAGATAAAAGCATCCCAAAATGTGAATCATACCCTTAGAAATCCCTAAAGCCTGCATCTGCAATCCTTATCCTTCTAGGTCATAAAGATCATGGAGGATGCTGTTGTTGGAGCCTGTGTTGCAATACGTTTTCCATAGTACAGTTGTGGAAGAAGTGGCTATTTAGCATAGCAGATGGGGTGCTGGTCAAACTTTGTCCAGAGTGGTGTTGATCAGTACACATTCAGCTATGTGGAGTGAATTCCGCCACACCTTGTAAATGATCAGTTGTTTTTGGGTAGTTAGGAGGCTAGATATTTGCTGCAGATATTGTTGGCCTGGTCAATGGTAACCCCTGGATGCTGTTGATGAAGTATTCAGTAATGCTAACACTGCTGAATGTCAATTATAGATTGACAAAAAATGTTTCAACCTCAACCAGTTGAAATCCAAGAAGAAAACGACACCAATCTTGCTTGTGGAACTTCAGTATGTGGATATCAAAGTCATCTCTGCTCTCTCCATAAGACCATAAGCAGAAATTAGACCATTTAGCCTGTGGGGTCTGCTCAGCCATTCAATCGTGGCTGATGTTTCTCAACTCCATTCTCCCACTTTTTCCCCGTAATCTTGATCCCCTTGATACTGTTACAACACTGGGTAAATCCTCCTGCAAACTTAAACCAGGCACACAGAAAAGCACACCTTGCCCCTAATCTGTCACACTTCTAGAGGCAAAGAGCTGTCCCAAATATCACTATTTTAAGAAAAAATTAACAATTTTAATCTTTAAGTTCAAAAGAGAACATTAAACAACAATTTACAACTCCTTTCTCTTAAACCTATTTTTACCTCCCACTCTACAATGCTGGTCTGATAAATTTCCTCTTAAATTTACGGCAAAATCAATTTCAAACTCTGTTATCTTCTTTGGATGTCGAACTTTCTCTGTAGATTTCTCTAGGTCGGCTTCGGTCTTCATAAATTTCTTATGGACAAGTATCTTTCAGAAAGCTATTCTACTGGCTGTTATGTTGGTGCTTGGCAGCTCTTTGCTATTCTCCCTCTAACTGTTCAAAATGTCCAATTTTATACCCCACAACATTCAATCATTTCATTGGTTTGATGACATCCAAAAACAGTGAAATTCAAATTTGATTGGAGTTTGGTATCTGGGGCATAACTTAAAAACTGATTGGCTGGATTTGAATTTGTTCTGTACCATGGCGGTGCAGCTCCTGCTATTTGTGTCAACTAAATGTTAATTTTTAAATATTTCAGCACACTCTGTGCGAGCCAGAAGTTTCAGCTCCTTTAGAGGTATAGTACACATCTGCAACTTCATAACAATACTCAAGAACCTAACATCTCAGTCTGAAATATACTCAATGACCTGGTGTCCACAGTCTTCTGTGGCAATGAATTCTGTAGATTCACCATCTCTGGCTGAAGAAGTTTCTCCTTATCTCCGTTCTAAAAGGTCTTCCCTTTGCCTCTTCTACCATTGGAAATATCTTCCCAACATCTACACTGTGCAGGCCATTCTGTATTCTTTGTTTCAATTCGATTCCCCCTCGTCCTTCTAAACTCTATGGAGTATAGACCCAAGTCTTCAAATGTTCCTCATATGTTAAGCTTCTCACAGAAGAGCATCTTCAAACCTCACTCAGTGCTTTGTGGAAGTGTACTGAAGAATTGGTCTCAGCCTCAACCTTTATGACGCAAACCCTTTACCGTCCCAAGTCAATGTCCAGTTCATTACCCCCCAGATTAATGGAGAAATCCTCCCAAACATGGAACATTTCCCCTACCTAGGAAGCTACCTCTCCGCTAAAGCCGACATTGGTACAGGGATTCAACACTGCATCCAATCTACAAACATCCTTTGACACCTAAGGATGAGACTGTGACATCTGTGTTGATACCAAGATCTTTGTGCATAAGACAGGAATCTTCTGACTTTTCTATGTGGCTCCGAAACTTGGACTACTTATAGATGCCACCTCAAGACCCTTAAGTACCATTAAGGTTGTCCTCCCAGCATCAGCTGGGAGGACAGATGTACTAACATCAATGTCCTTGAAACAGCTAACTGCACCAATGAGCAATGAGGCCATCATCACCCAAAATCAACTTGACTGTCCTGTCTGCTTAGAATGCCTCAGTTCCAACTACCAAAGCAAATTGTCTTCACCAAACTCAAAGAAGACACTTGAACAAGATGTGGGCAGAGGAAGCATCTAAAAGACTCCATGAAGGTTTCCCTCAAGAAATGTAATATAGATGTCAATGCATGGGAGACCCTAGGTCACTACTTTAACAGCTTCTGTAATGACCTGTGCTGTTGGGTAACCTCCAGCAAACTACAACCAGCTTGATGCTAGACATGAGTGGAGAGTTTTCCCTGATTCCTGTTGACTTCAATGTTTACTAAAGCTCCTTTGTGTCATATTTGATCAAATGCTGCTTTGATATTAAGGGTAATCATCCTTGCCTCTGGAATTCACTTATTTTGCCCTCTTAGATAAAGAGGGTTGGAGCTTAATGGTTATGGTGGAACGCAGACTGAGCACTGGTGAGCAGGTTGTTGCTGAATAAATGCTGTTCGATAGCACTGTTGACATGCAAACAGGCACAGAAGTAGACCATTCAGCCCGTTTGACCTCATGTCCACATTCCCATCTAACCCTGATAACCTTTCAACGAATATCTATCTCATAGAATCATAGAAACCCTACAGTGCAAAATAGGCCATTCAGCCCATCGAGTCAGCACTGACTCTCCAAAGAACATCCCACCCAGACCCAGCTCCCTACTCTATCTTCAAACCTGGGGCAACAAGCGGAAACCTATGCAGACATGAGGAGAATTCAAAACCTCCACTTAGACAGTTGCCCATGGCTGGATTCAAACCAGGGTCCTTGGAGCTGTGAAGCCACTGAGCCACTGCACCTAGTGATGTACATTCAGGAAGTGGAATAGTCAAAAAATTATTTAGTAACTTTAAATTGTTGATCGCTTAACAGTGGGGGAATATGGTTTTACTGTTTTTTTGGTCCAGTTTAAACAAGTGTTAGTTTTTCAAGTTGGAAAAGTATGAATCTTATGTTTCAATCTATTTGTCTGACATAGATGTTTCACAGACAACATGAACACAAGACTTGAAGTCTATCCATATATTGTCATTGTAGGTAATATATTAGACTTAAAGGCTATGACATTAAAAGCTAACCGAGGTGTAATTTCCTTTGCCTTTAAAAATATTCAAAGACTCTTGGGGCTAACAGTAACCATAATAGGTTTTAATTTTCCATATAGTTTGAGGGAGAGGAGTAGATCGAAGAATCTTTTTAAAAAATGTAAATAATAACAGTTATGATATGAAAGCAGAACTGACTGAAGTGAATTTGCAAATTAGATTAAAAGATATACCAATGGAGATGGACTGGCTGGCATTTAAGGGGATATTTCAGAATATGTAAAATAGCTATATTCCAAAGAAAAAGAAAAATTCCAAGGGTCAGATTCAGCATCTGTAATTGACTAGAAAGTTTAAAGATAATATCAAACTAAAAGGAAAAGCAAATAATTGTGAGAAGACAAGGGACAAATCAGAAAATTAGACAGTATAAAATAAGCTGCAAGGAATTCCCTAAAAATGAATAAAGAGAGGAAGATCAGGGTATGAGAAAAAGCTATCCGGAAACTTAAAAACAGTTAGCAAAGGATTCTCTAAGTACTGAAGAACAGAATTAATAAAATGAGTGTTGAGATTTTAGAAAGTGAAACTGGAGAATGAATGAGGAACAAATGAGGAAATAGCAAATGAACTGAGCAAATCTTTGCATTCGTCTTCAATTTAGAGGATCCAAGTAACCTTACAAAAGCATCAATAAATCAGGAAATAGAAGGGAGGGAGGAACTTAGGAAAATCACAATTAATAAAGCAGTTGGAGGAAGACTGTAAGAGCTGCTCCTTTTTTATTGAAGTCTTTTAGGTGTTGGGGCTGATTTCCTCAAATTTCAGGAACAGTAATTATTGTTTTACAAATTGTTACATTGTTTTGGAACTTTGAGGGGGAAAAAATGATCAAAACAAAGGCGCTTGAAAAAGGAGGAAGAGAAACAAAGGCAGAGAGACCACATGGTCAGTGAGACAGAGAAAGAAACTGACACTGCTGTCTGTCACAGCATGAATCAGCACAGTTACTGCCTTCACTGTTTGAGTTCAGATATTTCTGAACGTGGGAGTGTGTCTAAGAAAAAATTAACAAAAAGCGAAATTCACAGCTGACTTTGGAGGAACCTGTGTATGAGAGCTCACAGCACAGGAGCAGATAAGTGCATGGTTTTTAAATGGAACCTTGCTGTCTTTGGTTTTAATAGTGAATAGAGTGGGTTCTTTTTGGTTATTTGTTTTATTGAGATTTGTCTCTTGATTAAAACTTTAAAATATAAAACATAGGTACTAAGTTAACTTGGAGCAGTGATTTTTGGAGTAGTAAGACTGTGCTATTTTCTGAGTCTGTAAGTGGTTAAAGTGCAAAGATGGCCTTTAGTAGAGTGATGTGTTCTTCCTGTTGGATGTGGGAAATTAGGGAAAATTTTCATGTTACTGAGATTATGTCTGCAGTAAGTCTGGTTGGTTGCGAATCCTAGCAGATCGCATGGATTGGTTGGAGTGGCAGTTAGAGGCAATGAGGAATTTACAGGAGTCGAGAGTGTGTTGCTGGAAAAACACGGCAGGTCAAGCAGCATCTGAGGAGCAGGAGAAATGATGTTTCGGGCATAAGCCCTTCATCAGGAATGAGGCTTGTGGGTCGGGGCTGAGAGATAAATGGGAGTGCGGTGGGGTTGGGGGGAACGTAGCTGAGAAAGTGATAGGTCGATGAAGGCGAGTGAGAAGGTGATAGGTCAGGGGAGAGTGATGGACCAGGTCCAGAGGGCAGTGCCGATTTGGAGGCTTGGGACTGGGATAATGTGGGGGAGGGGATATAAGGAAGCTGTTGAAATCCACATTTATCCCATGTGGTTGCAGGATCCCAAGGCGGAATATGAGGCCTTTTTCCTCCAGGCGTCGGGTGGTAATGGTTTGGCGGTGGAGGTGGTCCATGACCTGCATGTCCTTGACTGAGTGGGAGGGGGAGGTTGAAGTGTTCAGCCATGGGGTGGTGGGATTGGTGGGTGCGGGTGTCCCAGAGATATTCTCGGAAACTATCCACAAGGAGGTGTACTGTCTTCCCGATGTAGAGGAGACCACACGGTGCAACGGATGCAGTAGATGACATTGGTAGGAGGTACAGTAAACTTCTGACGGATGTGAAAGGATCCCTTGGGGCCTTGGAAGGAGGTGAAGGGAGTGGTGTGGGCGCAGGCTTTGCATTTCCTGTGGTGGCAGGGAAAGGTGCCAGGAGTGGTGTGTGGGCTGGTGGGGGCTGTGAACCTGGCGAGGCAGTCGCGGAGGGAATGGTCTTTTCTGAATGCTGATAGGGTTGGTGAGGGAAATATATCTTTGGTGGGGTCCATTTGGAGGTGGCGGAAGTGGTGGAGGATGATGCAGTGTATGCGGAGGTTGCATTCCCTCCGCGACTCCCTCTTCAGGTCCACACACCCCACCAGCCCACATTCTACTCCTGGTACTTTTCCCTGCCACTGCAGGAAGTGCAAAACTTGTGCCCACACTATTCCCCTTACCTCCATCCAAGGCCCCAAGGGATCCTTCCACATTTGTAAGTATCTCTAGCATCTGCAGTCCTCACTTTCTCCCAGGAATTTACAGGAGCCAAGGAATGTGATCTATGGCAGTTATAGGAAGGGAGAAAAACTGCACATATTGTCAGGTAGATGGGTTACCACCAGGAAAGGTAGGAGAGGGAGGCAGGTAGTGCAGGAGTCTCCTGCGGTTATTCCCATCCCAAATAAGTATGCTGTTTTGGACTCTCAGGGGAATGTAGCATGAACAGCCAAGTTTCTGGTACCAAGACTGACTCTAATGTAACGATGGGTACATCAGGTTCCAAGTGATTGATTGTGATTGGGGACTGTCTAGTCAGAGGCACAGACTGACATTTCTGTAGCTGACAGCGAGAAATCAGAATGTTATGTTGCCTCCCCGGTGCCAGGACCAAGGGTATCTCAGAGAGAGTGCAGAATATTCTCAAAGGGGAGTGGGACCAACAGTAGGTTGCTGTACACGTTGGAACTAACGACATAGGAAGGAACAAGAATGAGATTCTGAAGGGAGTATATAGGAATTTATGTATGAATTTAGAAAGGAGGTCCTCGAGGATAGTAATATCTGGATTAGTGCTGGTGCTACGAGCCAGTGAGGGTAGGAATAGGAGGATAGAGCAAATGAGCGCATGGCTGCGGAGCTGGTGCAGGGGAGAAGGGTTCATATTTTTGAATCATTGGAATCTCTTTGGGCTAGAAGTGACCTGTATAAGTGGGACAGATTGCACCTGAATTAGAAGCAGCCTAATATACTGGGAAGTCAGATGAACTCTACATGGTTTGATCTTAAGACATAGGAGCAGAAATTGGGCCATTCAACCTATAGAGTAGGCTCCGCCATTCAATCATAGTTGATAAGTTTCTCAGCCCCATTCTGCTGCTTTCTCCCATAACCCTTGATTCCTTTTACAGTCAAGGGCCTATCTATCTTCGTCTTAAGTATACTCAATGACCTGGCCTTCACAGCTGCCTTAGGCAAATGAATTCCATAGATTCACCACTCTGGCTGAAGAATTTTCTCTTTACCTCTGTTCTAACAGGTCATCCCATTACTCTAAGGCTGTGCCCTCGGATCCCAGTCTGTCTTACCAATGGAAACATTGTCCCAGGAACATGGGACTGGGATGTCATAGCAGTTAAAGAAATGTGGCAAAGGGGTGGACAGGACTGGCAGCTAATGTTCCAGGATGCAAATGCTATAGGAAGGTTAGAAAGGGGGGCAAGAGAGGAGGGGAGTGGTGTTTTTGAAAACGTATAATATCACATCTGTCCTTAGGGAGGATATACCTGGGAATATGTCCAGGAAAGTTATTTGGGGTGGAACTGAGAAATAAGGAAGAGGTGATCACCTTATTGGGATTGTATTATAGACCCCCTAATCATCAGCAGGAAATTGAGAAACAAATTTGTAAGGAAATCTCCATTATGTGTAAGAATAATAGGGTGGTTATCGTAGGGGATTTTAACTTTCCAAAAATAGACTGGGACTGCCATAGTGTTAAGGGTTTAGATGGAGAGGAATTTGTTAGGTGTGTACAAAAAGTTTTCTGATTATGTGGATATACCTACTAGAGAAGGTGCAAAACTTGACCTACTTGTGGGAAATAAGGCAGGGTAAGTGATTCAGCTGTCACTGGGAAGCACTTTGAAGCCAGAGACCATAATTCTATGAGTTTTAAAATAGTGACGGAAAAGGATAGACCAGGTCTAAAAGTTAAAGCTGCAAATTGGATAAAGGGCAACTTTGACAGTTTTAAGCAAGAACTTTCAAAAGTTGACTAGGGGGCAGAAGTTCACAGGTAAAGGGACAGTTGGAAAATGGGAAGCCTTTTAGTTAGGGGGAAAGGCAAAGCTAGTTAAGTGTAGGGAGTGCTGGATGACAAGAGAAATGGAACTTTTGGCTTAGAAAAAGAAGGAAGCATATGTCAGATGTAGACAGCAGAGATTGAGTGAATCCATTGTGTAAAGCCAGTAGGAGTATACTTAAAAGGGAAAACAGGAGGACAAAAAGGGGACATGAGATAGATTTGACAATTGGGGTTAAGGAGAATGCAAACGGATTTTACAAATACATTAACGATAAAAGCATAACTAGGGGGACAATAGGACCCCTCAAAGATTAGGAGAAAGTGAGGACTGCAGATGATGGAGATAAGAGTCAAAAGCGTGGTGCTGGAAAATCACAGCAGGTCAGGCAGAATTGGAGGAGCAGGCGAATTGATGTTTTGGGCATAAGCTGTTCATCAGGAATAAGGCCTGTGGGCTGGGGGGAGCTGAGACATAAATGGGAGGGGGGGTGGAGTTGGGGGAAGGTAGCTGGGAATGTGATGGGAAGATGAAGGTGGGGGAGAAGTTGATCGGTCAGAGAGGAGGGTGGAGTGGATAGATGAGAAAGACAGACAGATGAAGAGGGCAGTGCAGAGTTGGAGGCTTGGAAGTGGGATAAGGTAGGAGGAGGGGAATTGAGGAAACTGGTGAAATCCACATTAATCACATGTGGTTACAGGGTCCCAAGGTGGAAGATGAGGCATTCTTTCACCAGGTATCGGGATTTGGTGATAGAGGGGGCGCAGGACCTGCATGTCCTTGGTGGAGTGGGAGGGGGAGTTGAAGTGTTCGGTCACAGGTGGTGGGGTTGGTTGGTGCTAGTGTTGCAGAGATGTTCTCTGAAACGATCCGGAAGTTGGCGTCCTGTCTCCCCGATGTAGAAGATACCACATCAGGATCAACGGACACTGTAGGTGACATTTGCCGTAATACAAGTAAATTTCTGTCGAATGTGGAAGGCTCCTTTGGGCCTTGGATGGAGGTGAGAGGGGAGGTGTGGACGAAGATTGTGCACTTCCTGCGGTGGCCTTCTAACCAGAACTCCATCAATCAACACATCTACCTTCCCTTAGAAAAAAAAAGAACCAGAAATGACATTACCCACCTTAAGAAACCAAGACCTATAAATAGAGAGGCGGGACATACCACCAGCACTTCACCAGAGACTCTCACTGATCATGTTACCTAGTATGGTGACTAAACATCTGAAAACAAACCTTCAAGCTCAGCATGCTAACTTACATACTTATCATCAACCTGATCTTCAATTCTTCTCAAAAATTGCTAACCTCTCTTCCTCCTCCTCCTCCTCCAGTGTGAAAAGCCCTAGCCTACTCAACCTCTAAGACAAGTCCTCCAATCCAGGCAGCATCCTGGTAAATCTCCTCTGCACCCTCTCTAAAGCATCTACGTCCTTCCTATAATGAGGTGACTAGAACTGGATACAATACTCCAAGTGTGGTCTAACCAAGGTTTTAGAGACTGCAGCAAAACCTCACAGCACTCAATCCTCCTGTTAATGAAAGCCAAAACACCATAGGCCTTCTTAAGAACCTTATCAACTTGGGTAGCAGCTTTGAGGGATCTGTGTACGTGAATCCCAAGATCCCGCTGTTCCTCCACACTGTCAAGAATCCTGTCTTTAACCCTGTATTCAGGATTCAAATTCGACCTCCCAAAATGATTCACTTCTCGTTTATTCAGGTTGAACTCCACCTACTTCTCAGCTCAACTCTGCATTCTGTCAATGTCATGTTGTAGCCTGTAACAGCTCAAAACACTATCTACAATATCACTGACCTTTGTGTCATTGGCAAACTTACTAATCTACCCTTCCACTTCTTCATCTCAGTCATTTATAAAAAAATAAAAAGAGCAGAGCCCAAGAACAGATCCCTGCAGGACACCACTGGTCACCGACCTCCAGACGGAATACTTTCCATCCACCACTACTCGCTGTCTTTTCTCGGCTAGCCAATTCTGTATCCAGATAGTCAGTTTCCCTGTATTCCATACCTCCTAATTTTCTGAATGATCCTACCGTGGGAAATTCACATATACCACGTCCACTGCTCGACCTTTGTCAACATGTCTCGTCACACCCTGAAAGAACTTAGTAAGGCTTATGAGGCATGACCTGCCCCTCAAAGGCATGCTGATTTTGTTGAATCAAACTACATTTTTCCAAATAGTCATAAATCCTATCTCTCAGAATCCTATCCAGTACCTTGCTTACCACAGAAGTAAGACTGACTGACTGGTTTGTTATTCCCAGGGATTTCCCTATTCCCTTTCTTGAACAGAGGAACAACATTTGCCTCCCTCCAATCAGCTGGTACTACTCCTGTGGAGAGTGAGAATGCAAAGATCATTGCCAGAGGTGCAGCAGTCTCATCCCTCGCTTCCCGTAGTAACCTTAGAAATATCTCATCTGGCTCTGGGGACTTCTCTATCTTGATGCTTCCCAGGAATTCCAGCCCATTCACTTCCTTAGTATCAATCTGTTGAAACCTATTAAGCTGGTCCACGGTGTTCTCACTATCAACAAGGTCCCTCTCTCTCTAGTGAATACTGAAGCAAAAAACTCATTTGGGATCCCCTACCTCTTCTGACTCCAGGCACAAGTTCCCTCCACTATCCCTGATCGACCCTACCCTCTGTCTGATTATTCTCTTATTCCTCACGCCTTTGGGTTTTACCTAATCCTTCCTGCCAAAGCTTTAGCGTGTCCCTTGTAGCTCTCCTCAGTCCATTTTTGAGTTCTTTCCTAGCTACCCTGTAATCCTAAAGCTGCGCCAGATCCTTGCTTCCTCAACCTTAAGTAAGCTTCCTTCTTCCTTTTGACGAGAAGCTTCTCTGATCATGTCATCCAAGACTCCTTCACCTTACCATTCCCTGCCTGTCTCAGTGGGACAAAGTTATCCAAAACTTGCAACAAGTGATCCTTAATAGCCTCCACAGTTCTGTTGTGCCTTTCCGATAGAACAATACTTCCCAATTTATAGTCCACAGCTCCAGTCTAAAAGCAGCATAATTTCCCCGGCCCCAATTAAATACCTTCCCATACTGTCATGGCTATGATAAAAGTGAGGCAGGTGTGGTCACTGTCACTGAAATGCTGTCTCACTGAGAGATCTGATACTTGGCCTGGCTCATTGCTGAGCACCAAATCCAATATAGTCTCTTCCCCAGTTGGACTATCTACACATTGAGCCAGGAATACCTTCTGGACGCACCTGACAAAATTGGCTTCATCCAGGCCATCTGCACTAAGGAGGCTCCAATCAATATTTGGAAAGTTGAAGTCACCCATTACAACAACCCTGTTACATCTGCATTTTTCTAATATCTGCTGTCCAACCTGTTCTTCCATCTCTCTGCTGCTATTGGGGTGGAGGTGAAGGCCGGAGGGGTATAGAAAACACCCAATGAAGTGACTGCTCCTTTCCTGTGACTGACTTCCACCCATACTGACTCAGTAGACAAACCCTCCTTAACAACGTCCTTTTCTGCAGCATTTGACATGGTCCCACATGTGAGACTGGTCAAAAAAGTAAAAACCTAAGGGATTCAGGGTGAATTGGATCCAAAGTTGGGTTACTATCAGGAAGCAAAAGGTAATGGTCATGACTCCCCCTGTGAATTGATAGCTGAAGTGGTGTTCCACCGAGCTCGGTGTTGGAACCGCTGCTGTTTATTTTGTATGTTAACAGCTTGGATTTGAATGGAATACAATTGGAAAATTTGCAGGTGACTATTTGCTGTGTAGTGGATGATGTAAAGGATGGGTGTCAGCTCTAAAATGATATCGACGAGTTGGTGGAGTGGACAGGAAAGTGACAGATGGAGTGTTAAGTATGAGGCAATGCATTTAGGGAGGTCAAGAGTAAAAGGAATACACAATAAATAGGAGTATAGTGAAAGGGGTAGATGATGTGAGAGATTTTGGTTTGCAAGTAAAGGTAGCCGGACAGATAGATAAGGTTGTAAAGAGGCACGTGGAATGCTCTCCTCCATTGGCAGGGGCACAGAATGCACAAGTTGGGATATAATGATGAGACTGTATATAACACACTGGTGAGGCCACAACTGGAGTACTGTGTATCATTCTGGTCACCATGTTACAGGAAGGATGTAATTGCTTTGGAGAGAGTGAAGTTACTAGAATGTTGCCAGGGCTGGAGAATTATAGCTATGAGGGGAGATTGGAGAAAGTGGATTTAATTTCCATGGAACAGCGAAGACTGAGGGGTGACATAATTGAGGTATACAAAATTGTGAGGGGTAGAGGTAGACAGGAGGAACCTGTTTCCCTTGGCAGAGAGTTCATAAATCTTGGTCTTACATTCAAGCTAAGTGGCAGAGGATTAGAAAGGACGTGACGAAAAATATTTTTGTGCAGAGGGTGGTGGGTGTCTGGAATTTGCTTACTGAGTTGGTGTTGGAGGCAGAGACCCAAAACTATTTTTTTAAAGTATCTGGATCTGCATCTTCAGAGCTGCAAGCTGCAGGGCTATGAGCCATGTGCAAGAAGGTGGGATTAGAATAAGCATCTAGATGTCTTTGCGTCTGCGTGACAAGATGAGTGGAAAGACTCTTTTCTGTGCTGTATCATTTCAGCGGTTGTTTGTAATCTGGAGTTGTTTGATTGAATCAGTTTGAAAAATTTTAAAAAGGCCCTTGATTATGAATGATGGTGAAAGCATGGTATTGTGTGTATCTTAAAATCCCTACAAAACTGTATTACAGTCCACCACGGTAAAGGTTTTGTTTTGTATAAAAAGCAGACAGTGACTGACCTATAATACATGTAGTGTAACAGGAAATAGCTTACGTGCCATAGATGACAGATGGTGCCTCACTGGCAAAGTGCCAATTTGCTCATTTTATTGGTGTTTCAAGATTAAAACAGATTATGGCCGACATCCCTGCACACTGATCAATGTGTATTTTTCCACTGCAAATATTTTCTTTAAATATAAAAATGTATTCAGAACTGTTCATGGCTGTAATTACTTTGAAAGAAGTTACACTGTATAGTGAAACTAGTTGAGTTTGCAAAGATTGTTGTGCTGTATAGTTTTTAAGCTAATCTTTGCCTTTGTATTTTTTCCAAGGTGGGGGGAAGCGAGGTATGTGGTAGGGCAGGGGAATGCAGCAGGATGGGGCAAGGAATATATCAGTGGTGTGTGAGTACTGTATAACTAAAATGTACAGCCTTAAAGTTTCCTGTATATCATGGCTCAAGCAATCCATATCAATGATTAACGTGGTTGCAGGTAATTAATACCTGTACTTCTTGTGCATCTAAGCAATATTTAATTGATTTTAGTCAGTTATAGGTCACATGGCTCCCTATATAATCAAAAATAATGGTTTTTAGATGCAGAATATCAAAACAATTAGTTATTCTCTTCTTGAATTTATTTTGCCACATGTTTCTGATGTAGTCAGAAGATGTGAATCCCTGGAACAGTGTAGCATGACTTGTGGAAATTTTCTGAATGGTGATCATGATGGGCAGTTTGACTGCGGGTTTTGGGGTTTGAATTACTGGGTCTGCTTACTCCTTCATTCTTCCTAATTTAAATGTTTTCATATTTTACCAAAGCGTTCCAGATGTTCTGAAGTTTGAAAGGCAGAATTATCTAGAGTTACAGTATGTGTTGAATTTTAAATTGGTTTATATGGCATCACACATCTGTCTTATTTGCTTGTGCGATATTGACTTCACTGGCTGCGGTGAGGATTAATTGATGTGCAGGTGCTGGTGTTGGACTGAGGTGGACAAAGTTAAAATCACACAGCACCAGCTTATAGTCCAACAGGTTTATTTGGAAGTATAAGCTTTCGGAGTGCTGCTCCTTTGTCAGGTTGTCTAGTTGCCTGATGAAGGAGCAGTGCTCCATAAGCTTGTATTTCCAAATAAACCTGTTGGACTAAACCTAGTGATGTGATTTTTTTTTTTAAACAGCATTTACTGCCCATTTCCAGTTGCCCTTGAGAAGGTGTAATGAGTTACCTTCTTGAATATCTATAGTCCATTTGATATAGATACATCCACAGTGGTAGAGTTTGCAGAATTTTGACCCAGCAACTCTGATGGAATGACGGTAAATGTTTAAGTCAGTATGCTGAGTAGCTTGGAGGGGAAGCTGCAGGTGATGTTCCCACTGTGTCTACTCCCTTTGTTCTTCCAGATGATACTGGGTTTGGAAGAATCACAGAATCCCTACAGTTTGGCAAGCAGGCTATTCAGCCCATCGATTCAACACTGCCTGTATGAAGACTCACCCCGTACCCAGTCCCTCTAATCCAGCATTTTCCATGCCTAATCCACCTAGCCTGCACATCTTTGGACTGTGGGAGGAAACTGGAGCACCTAGAAGAAACCCACGCAGACATGGGGAGAATGTGCAAACTCAGCATAGACAGTCGCCCAAGGATGTATTTGAGGCCAGGTCCCTGATGATGTGAGACCTAAGTGCTAATCACTGAGCCTTTATGCCACCCACTTTCCTGTCTAAGAAGCCTTGGTGAATTTCTAAGTGTATTTTGTCAGTACGTGTTGCTGATGAAATGTCAGTGGTGAAAGGGAGTGAGCGTTTGTGCTGTCAGTCAAGCAAATTGTTTTGTCTTGAATGATGTTAAGCTTCATGGATGTTGTTGGAGCTGCAAATGGAGAGTATTTCATCACACTCTTGTACGTGCTGGATGGGCTTTGTAGAGTCTAGAGGTGAGTTAGTTGTTGCAGATTTCCTAGCCTCTGACCTTACTTGGTAGTCGCAGTATTGATATGGCTTGTCCAATTCTGTTCAGTGATAACTTCAGGATGTTGATAGTGGGAGATTCAGTGATGGTTAGATTCTGTCTTTCAGGAGATGGTTGTTGCATGGCACTTGACTGGTGGGAATGTTACTTACCACCTGTCGGCCCAAACTCGGGCTGTTGTCCAGATCTTGCAGCATTTGGAGCACGGACTGCTTCAGTATCTGAGAAGTCACAGTTCTCAATGTTATGCAATCATTAGCAAATATAGCCATTTTACAATGGAGGGAAGGTCATTGATGAAGCAGCGAAGATGGTTGGGCCTAGAGCACTACTCTTAGGAACCTGTGCAGAGATGTTCTGGAAGTGATATGCCTGACTTCCAACAATCAGAACTATTTTTCCCATGTGTTGGGTTGGACAGTATGACTCTCTTTTCACTGATATCATGGAGTTATTTTTGGTAATGTATTACTAAGAACTGTAATTATATGATGGACAACAGGAACAGTGTATTTTCAAATTAATTCCTCAAATGTCTGTTGACAACTTGAGCAGTTTGCTTGTTTCCATTCTGTGCTGTGTCTCCAAATTGAGGATTTGGAGTGGCATAGAAGAATAATATTAACATAGAATGGTTACAACACAGAAGTAGCCCATTAAGTCCACCATGTGGGACAACTCAGTTGATCCAGAACATGTGACTCTTCCATGTAGTTTTGTAAATTTTGCACATTGGATAATCATCCATTACACTTTGGAAATGATGGTTGAATCTCCTCCACATATTAAGACTGTATGTTCAGATCCTAACCATTTGCTGGGTAAGAAACAACGAGGAGAAAGTGAGGACTGCAGATGCTGGAGATTAGAATCAAAAAGTGTGGCACTGGAAAAGCACAGCAGGCCAGGCAGCATTGGAGGAGCAGGAGAGTTGACATTTTGGGCATAAGCCCTTCATTGGGAATGTTGGGGGGCATAAGGGGGCTGAGAGATAAATGAGAGGGGGTGGGGCTGGGGGAGAGGTAGATAGAAAGACAATAGGTAGATGAAGGTGCGGGTAATTTTGATTGGTCGGAGAGGCTGGTGCAGCAGATAGGTGGGAAGGAAGATGGACAGGTAGGACATTTCAAGAGGGCAGTGCTGAGTTGGCGAGTTGGATCTGGGATAAGGTGGGGGAAAGGGAGATGAGGAAACTGACAAAATTGACATTGATTCTGTGTGGTTGGAGGGTCCCAAGGCGGAAGATGAGGTGTTCTTCCTCCAGGCATCAGGTGGCTAGGCTTTGGCAGTGGAAGGGGCCGAGGATTTGCATGTCCTTGCTGGAGTGGGAGGAGGAATTGAATGGTTGGCCACAAGGCAGTGGGGTTGTTTCGTGTGTGTGTCCCAGAGATGTTCTCTGAAACGTTTTTTCCATATCACCGTTGATTCTCAAGCACTTGGAGTGAAATTAAGGTACAGGTTACTATCCGAGCCACATACAAATTAGGGATAAGAAAATTAGAGAAGTAAACACATGGCTAAGGGAGTGGTGTGGGAAAGAGGGGTTCCATTTCATGGGGCGTTGGCATCAGTACTGGAACAGGAGGGATCCGTACCGATGGGATGGTTTCCACTGAACCGTTCTGGAACCGTGTTCTAGCGAAAAGGATAAATAAGGTCATCACTAGGACTTCAAACTAGTGAGTCGGAAGGATGGGAAGGGGAAAACAACAAGAAGTATGGTGGCAAATAAAAAGGAAAGCAGCAGGTTAGCATGTGTGCAGCATGGCTTAACTACATAACAGATATGAAAGAAGTAAAAAAAGAGGGATAACTCAGAAGACATTATTATTGGAGAAGTTGGAATCCATAAAAAGTGTACAAAAACTATCAGAAGGGCAATTTATCTGAATGCTTGTTGCATTTATAACAAGATCGATGAGTTAATGGCACCAGTCATCACGAATGAATATGATTTAGTAGCCATTGCAGAGACATGGTTGCAGGATGGTCACGATTTGGAGTTAAATATCTATGTGTATCAGACTATTCGGAAGGACAGACAGGGAGGTGATGCAGCTCTGATATTTAAGGACGACATCAGGGCGGTGGTGAGAGCTGATGTAGCTTCTGTGGAGAGTAAGGTTGAGTCCATTTGGGTGGAAATTAGAAATTCTAAGAAGTAGTAGTCACTGATAGGTATAGTCTATAGGCCACCAAATGATAATCACTTTGGGGTGGGCAATTAAAAAAAAAACTAATGCCTGTAAAAATGGTACAGTAATTATCATGGGGAATTTTAATCTACATATCGATTGGTTGAACCAAGTCGGTCAGTGTTGCCTTGAGGAGGAGTTCATTGCATGTATTTGCAGTAGTTTTCTTGAACAGTGTGTAATGGAACCGATGAGTGAGCAAGCTATCCTCGATCTCGTCCTGTGTAATAAGACCGGAATAATTAATGATATCATAGTTAGGGATCCTCTTGGAAGGAGTGATCACAGTATGGTTGAATTTAGAATACAGATGGAAAGTGTGAAGATAAAATCCAATACCAGGGGTCCTGTGCTTAAACAAGGGAGACGACAATAGGATGAGGGAGGAGTTGGCTAAAGTAGACTGGAAGCAAAGACTTTATGTACGAACAGTAGAGGACTTTCAAAGCAATTTTTCTAAGTGTTCAGCAGAAGTATATACCAGTGAAAAGAAAGGACTGAAGGAAAAGGGGTAATTTGCCATAGGTGTCTAAAGCAATAAGGGAGTCTATCAAATTGCAAGCGAAGGCATTCAAAGTAGCCAAAATCAGCGAAAAACTAAAAGAGCTATAAAAAAAAGTTTGAGAAAGAAAAACAGCTTGGAATATAAAGATAGATAGCAAAGGTTTCTATAAATAGATAAAACAACTAAGAAAGAGTGGCTAAAATAAACATTTGTCCTTTAGAGGATGAGAAGGGGGATTTAGTAATGGGATGTGAGGAGATGGCTGAGGCATTGACTAGGTGTTTTGTGTTGGTCTTTGTACTGGAGAATACGAATAGCATGCCAGTATTTGACAAAGAGACAAAGGTGGGTGAGGACCTGGAAACAATCATGATCTTGAAAGAGGTAGAGTTGGGCAAGCTAGTGTAGACACGTTGAGTAGACAAGACTCCTGGACCTGATAGAATGCATCTCAGGGTGCTGAAAGACTTGGCGTATTAAGCTGTTCAGCCCACCATGTCTACTTCACCATTCAATCATGACAAAGTTTCTCAACCCCATAACCTTTGATCCCCTTTACAGTCAAGAATCTATCTATCTCCACCTTAACTATACTCAATGATCTGGCTTTCACAGCCTTCTGTGGCAGTGAATTCCATAGATTCACCACTCTCTTGCTGAAGAAGTTTCTCCTTATCTCTGTTCTAAAAGGTTTTCCCTTTACTCTAAGGCTGTGCCCTTGGTACTCGTCTCTCCTATCAATGGAAATATCTTCCCAACTTTAACTCTGTGCAGGCCATTCAGTATTCTGTAAGTTTCAAATAGATCACCCTTCATCCTTCTAAATTCCAAGTATAGAGTCTTCAAACATTCCTCAAAACTAAACATAGAAATAGAAAGTGGACTATAACACCAGTGCTTCACCAGAGGCTCACTGATGATGTTACCTAGTATGGCGATGAAACGTCTAAAAACAAACCTTCCCGCTCAGCGAGCAAACTTTCATCTGGATTCCTCGTAGGTTAAACTGTTCGTTCCTGGGACCATTCTCGTGAATTTCCTCTGAACGTGCTCCAAAGTCAGCACATCCTTCCTGAGATACGGGTCCCAAAACTGCACACAGTACTCCAAATGTGGCCTAACCAGAGCCTCAGAAGTACACCCCTGCTTTTTTATTCACTTGTGGTAACTTTTCAAAATTCACTGGAGTCTGAAGCAGTTCTAGCAGATAGGAAAACAGCAAATGTGATGCCATTGTTTAAAAAGGGTGATAGATAAACGATGGGGAACTATAGACCAGTTAGCTTAACTTCTGTAGTGGAGAAAATGCTTGAGTCTATTGTCAAGGAAGAAATAGCAAGGCATCGTGATAGAAATTGTCCCGTTGGGCAGACACAGCATGTCATGCTTAACCAATTTTTTTGGAATTCTACAAAGACATAATGAATACGGTGGACAATGAGACCCAGTAGGTGTGGTCTATCTAGATTTCCAAAAGGCATTTGACAACAGGGTGCTGAACAAAGGGCTGCTGCATGAGATAAAGATGCAGAGCATTATGGACAATACATTAGCACGGATCAAGGATTGGTTAGCCAACAGAAAGCTAAGAGTGGGAATAAATGAGTGCCATTGTGGTTGACAGTCTGTGACTTGTGGTGTGCCTCAGGGCTCAGTGTTGGGACTGCAATTACTCACAATTTACGTAGATGAGTTTGAGTTGGGGACCACGTGTAGTGTGCCAAGGTTTGTGGATGACACTAAGATGACAATAGATAATAGGTGCAGGAGTAGGCCATTCTGCCCTTCGAGCCTGCACCACCATTCATTATGATCATGGCTGATCATCCTCAATCAGTATCCTGTTCTTGCCTTATTTCCATAACTCTTGATTCCACTATCCTTGAGAGCTCTATCCAACTCTTTCTTAAACAAATCCAGAGACTGGGCCTCCACTGCCTTCTAGGGCAGAGCATTCCACACACCCATCACTCTCTGGGTGAAGAAGTTTCTCCTCATCTCTGTCCTAAATGGCCTACCCCTTATTTTTAAGCTGTGTCCTCTGGTTCGGGATTCACCCATCAGCGGAAACATGTTTCCTGCTGCCAGAGTGTCCAATCCTTTAAGAATCTTATACGTCTCAATCAGATCCCCTCTCAGTCTTCTAAACTCGGGGGTATACAAGCCCAGTCGCTCCAATCTTTCAACATAAGATAGTCCCGCCATTTCCAGGAATTGACCTCGTGAACCTACGCTGCACTCCCTCAATAGCCAGAATGTCTTTCCTCAAATTTGGAGACCAGAACTGCACACAATATTCCAGGTGCGGTCTCACCAGGGCCTTGTACAGCTGCAGAAGAACCTC
Source organism: Chiloscyllium plagiosum (assembly GCF_037043375.1). Classification (NCBI taxonomy): domain Eukaryota; kingdom Metazoa; phylum Chordata; class Chondrichthyes; order Orectolobiformes; family Hemiscylliidae; genus Chiloscyllium; species Chiloscyllium plagiosum. The sequence continues at coordinate 51,854,523 of NW_028270163.1, read as the reverse complement.
TTTGCTTCTGTACTCAATCCCTTTTGTTATGAAGGCCAGTATGCTATTAGCTTTCTTCACTACCTGCTGTACCTGCATGCTTGCCTTCATTGATTGGTGTACAAGAACACCCAGATCTCTTTGTACTGCCCCTTTACCTAACTTGACTCCATTTAGGTAGTAATCTGCCTTCCTGTTCTTGCTACCAAAGTGGATAACTATACATTTATCCACATTAAACTGCATCTGCCATGCATCTGTCCACTCACCTAACCTGTCCAGGTCACCCTGTAATCTCCTAACATCCTCCTCACATTTCACCCTGCCACCCAGCTTTGTACTATCAGCAAATTTGCTAACGTTGCTATTAATACCATGTTCTATATCATTAATATATATTGTAAAAATCTGCGGTCCCAGCACGGATCCCTGCGGTATCCCACTGGTCACTGCCTGCCATTCCGAAAGGGAGCTGTTGATCACTACCCATTTTTTTCCTGTCAGCCAACCAATTTTCAATCCAAGTCAGTACTTTGCTCCCAATACCATGTGTCCTAATTTTGCTCAATAACCTCCTATGTGGGATTTTATCAAAGGCTTTCTGAAAGTCCAGGTACACTACATCCACTGGATCTCCCTTGTCCATCTTCAGTAACATCCTCAAAAAATTCCAGAAGATTAGTCAAGCATGATTTCCCCTTCATAAATCCATGCTGACTATGACCTATCCTGTTACTGCTATCCAGATGTGTCGTAATTTCATCCTTTATAATTGACTCCAGCATCTTTTCCACCACTGAGGTCAGACTAACTGGTCTATACTTTCCTGCTTTCTCTCTCGCTCCTTTCTTAAAAAGCGGTACAACATTAGCCACCCTCCAATCTGCAGGAACTGATCCTGAATCTATCGAACTCTGGAAAATAATCACCAACGCATCCACGATTTCTCGAGCCACCTCCTTCAGTACCGTGGGATGTAGACCATCAGGCCCCGGGGACTTATCAGCCTTTAGACCTAACAGTCTCTCCAATACCAATTCCTGGCAAATATAAATTCCCTTCAGTTCAGGTCCTTCAGCCACTGTTACCTCAGGGAGATTGCTTGTGTCTTCCCCAGTGAACACAGATCTGAAGTACCAATTCAACTCTTCTGCCATATTCTTTGTTCCCCATAATATATTCCCCTGTTTCTGTCTTCAAGGGCCCAATTTTAGTCTTAACCATTTTTTCCCCCTTTCCACATACCTAAAAAAGCTTTTACTATCCTCCTTTATATTTTTGGCCAGTTTACCTTCGTATCTCATTTTTTCTCTGCGTATTTTCTTCTAAGTAATCCTCTGTTGGTTCTTTAAAAGCTTCCCAGCCCTCCATTTTCCCACTCATCTTTGCTATGTTATACTTTTTCTCTTTTGACTTTATATGTCTCTTAACTTCCCTCCTCAGCCACGGCCACCCCTGCCTCCTCTTTCTTCCTTTTTGGAATGAACTGATCCTGCAACATCTGCATTATACCCAGAAATATCTGCCATTGTTCCTCCACTGTCATCCCTGCTAAGGTATTGCACCATTGAACTTTGGCCAGCTCCTCCCTCAGAGCTCCATAGGTCCCTTTATTCAACTGAAATATTGTCACTACCGATTGTACCCTCTCCCTTTCAAATTGCAGATTGAAGCTTATTGTATTATGGTCATTACTTCCCAATGGCTCCTTCACTTCGAGGTCCCTGATCAATTCTGGTTTGTTGCACAATACCAGATCCAGAATTGTCTTCTCCCTGGTAGGCTCCAGCACCAGCTGTTCTAAGAATCCATCTCGGAGGCACTCCACAAAGTCTCTTTCTTGAGGTCCAATACTATCCTGATTCTCCCAGCCTAACTGCATGTTGAAATCCCCCATAACAACTGTAGTAACATCTTTGCGACAGGCCAATTTCAGCTCCTTATTCAACTTACACCCTACATCCATACTACTGTTTGGGGGCCTGTAGATAACTCCCAAGAGGGTCTTTCTACCCTTAGAATTTCTCAGCTCTATCCATACTGACTCTATATCCCCTGATTCTAGATCCCCCCACGCAAAGGACTGAATATCATCCCTTACCAACAGGGTCACCCCACCCCTTCTGCCCGTCAGTCTGTCCTTACGATAGCACGTATAGCCTCGAATATTCATTTCCCAGGCCCTGTCCACTTGAAGCCACGTCTCAGTTATCCCCACAATACCGTATCTGCCAATTTCCAAAAGAGCCTCAAACTCATCCATCTTATTTCTAATACTTCGTGCATTCATATATGGTATTTTTAATTTGTTACTGCCCTCACCCTTCCTATGAATGGTAGAGCAAAGTGTGCAGAGGACTGTGAAACTTTATGAAGGGACATAGTTAGTTTACATGAGTGGACATAACTGGCAGATGGAGTAGAATGTTCGTAAATGTGAAGTCATCAATTTTGGTAGGAATAACAGTGAAAAGGACTATTACTTGAATGGTTAGAAATTGTAGCACACTGCTGTGCAGAGGGACCTGGGTATCCTTGTGCATGAATCAGAGAAGGTTGGTCTGCAGGTGCAAGAGATAATTAGGAAGGCAAATGGAATTGTGTCCCTCATTGCTAAAAGAAATTGGGTTTAAAAGTAGAGAGGTTATGTTGCAGATGTGTATAGGGTGCTGGTGCAGCCATACCTGGAGAACTGCATGCAGTTTTGGTCTCCTTACTTGAGAAAGGATGTACTGGCACTAGAGGGGGTACAGAGGAGGTTCATCAGGTTGATTCTGGAGTTGTGGGGGTTGGCTTATGAGGAGAGATTGAGTAAACTGGGATTGTATTCATTGGAATTTAGAAGAATGAGAGGGAATCTTATAGAAACATATAAAATTATGAAGGGAATAGATGGGATGGAAGTAGAGAGGATGTTTCCACTGTAGGGTGAAACTTGGGCACAAAGGCATAGCCTCAAAATTAGGGGGAGCAGATTTAGGACTTTTTCACACACACGGCTGTGAATTTGTGGAATATCCTGCCCAGTGAAGTGGTCGAGTCTTCCTCAGTAAATGTTTTTAAAAGCTAAAATGTTTTGAACAGAAAGAAATTAAGGATTATGGTGAGAGGGCAGGTAAGTGGGGCTGAGGCCACGAAAAGATCAGCCATGATCTTATTGAATGGCAAAGCAGGCTCAAGAGGCCAGATGCGCCTACTCCTACTCCTAGTTCTTATGTCTTTATCATATTCCCTTAAATTGGTGTTTTCTGGGTCTTGACTCTTGCTTCAATTGGAACAAATTTTCCCATCATCTCAGTCCAGTCCCCTCATGATATTTAATATTCTGTTAAATCCATCAGCCTTCCTAGCTTCAAAAGTAGCAATTCCAATTTTTTCAAATCTACTGTAGCTAAAGTCCCTCATATTTCTGGACCTTTTGTGCATTTTCCCCATAGTCTTCATATCCTTCCTACAATGCAGGGTCCAGAAATAGATATAGTACTCCAGTGAGTAAATGTAAATATAATAGAATGTAATATATAATATAAAAGTTAATACTGCAACTGTATAAGGCATTATTGGGTCTGCATCTGGAATATTGTGTGCAGTTTTGGTCCTCTTGAGGAAGAATGTAGTTGTACTTGAAGCTGTTCAGACAAGGTCCACTAAATTGATTCCAGAGATGGAGTTTATCTTATGAAGAGAGTTTGAGTAACTTAGGCCTATACGGCCTTGAATTTGGAAGAATGAGAGGATATCTAATTGAAATATATAAGATATTAAAGGGAATTCATCAAGTAGACAGAGAGCAAATATTTCCCCTTATGGAGCATTCCAAAATGTGAGGTCATAGTTTTTGGATAACGGGTAGTAGATTTAAGACAGAGGTGAGAAGGAATTACTTCTCTGAAAGGATTGTGAATTTGTGGATTTCACAACCCCAGAGTGCGCTGGGTGCCAGTACACTGAAAATGTTTGGAAGGAAATTTTTAGCGAGCAATAGTTTGAAGCATTATGGAGAATGTGCAGGAAAATAGAGTTGAGGCTGAAATGAGATCAATCATGGCTGTTTTGAATGGTGGACAAGGCTTGAGGTGCTGTATTGTCTACTCCTGCTGTCAGTTCTTCTATGAGGGCAAACTAGTGTTTTATTAAAGTGCACCATGACTTCCTAGCTGTCATACTATATAACCGTGGGCACCACGGTGGCTTAGTGGTTATCACTGCTATCTCACAGCACCAGGGAACTGGGTTCGATTCCAGCCTTGGGCGACTGTTGTGTGGAGTTTGCTCATTTTATCCATGTCTGTGTGGGGTTCCTC